>NC_134544.1:17712500-17942500 GCF_050624435.1 Tenrec ecaudatus
TCTTTGGAATGGGCGGACATAGAAATCCCTTCCATGCAGTTGACCAGGTAGCTGTCATCCAGACTTCTTGGCATAGACCCTTGAGGTCTTCCAGTGCTGCGTCTGTTTATTGAAACATCTCAGTTGGTATTCCATCAGTTCCTGGATCCTTGTTTCTCACCAATGGCTTCAGTGTAGCATTGGTCATTGATTATATGTTGCCTCCAGAAATGGTTACAGGATCTCTAGAGGCATAGTGATTATGTGTTGGACTGCGATCCGCATGGTCAGCAGTTTGACTCCACCAGCAGCTCCTCAAGAGAAAGACTGGACCTGCTACTCCTGTAAAACGTTACCGTCTCAGAGACCCATGGGGGGTCACTATGAGTCAGCACTGACTCTAGGGAAGTGAGTTTTGTGAACCTGAAATTTGTTAAGAAATACAATAAAAACAATTGTCATTTTGGGAGGATAAGCGGCCTATATTACATTCAGGCTTACAAATGGCATAAATTATGTCACCATGTGACCGGTCAGCAATGGTCAGGCTTGAAAAGATGAGTATACTTGTGACAGGTCACCAATGTGTTCAAAGAGATCCAAGAAAGGAGAAGGGGACAGGGAAGGAGGAACCTATTACCACCAAGAAAAAGGAGCCAGAATTGCAACAGGTCCTTTGTGTCAGGGGAAAGAGCCCCTAACATATCATCACAGGTCCGATAGGCGCAATTGTACAGAGATAATAAATAAAGATTATAGTAAAGTCATGGAGAACATGAGAGATAGAAGAGAGATCAAAATAATGGAGCCAGACACATTTCATAGTAACATGCTCCCCTCATCCCTGCTTGGTGGTCCACATGGAGAAAGCTGGAGAGAGAGACATTTATTACTAACCAAGGATTACATTTCTTTAGGGTACACGATTACAAGTAACCACACACGTTACAGGAAGGGGCTGTACAGCAGGCATACACACAATAGGAGGGGCTATACCATGGGCATAAGCATAACTGGAAGGGGATGAGCTGGGTGTGTACACATGACAGGAAGGGGTGGAAGTATACATGTGACAAGAAGGGTGGACCCTAGATTCATGATGGCGGCCTAACCTTGGTCACCCTGGGTATGCTTGACCTCCCTGGGCTCTCCTTCAGGGAAACAATCTATTACTACCCTTCTCAGAAGGGAGTAGGCCCTACTTAGGATGGGACAGACTATACAGTTTGATTGCTCTAGATGGCCGGTAGCCCTTAGGGAGAAGAATCCCTGACCTATTTCTGTTGACCTCCAAGTGTATAGCCATCTAACATGTGTAGCAAGCAGCTAAGTTTGGCATATATTTGGGGGATACAACTTGGGAGAAATCTTTCTGTTTCCCACACCTTTGGACCCAGGTTCCTGTGCTGAGAATCTCCTAGATCAGTGGTTCTCAACCTTCCTAATGCCTCAATCCTTTATTACAGTTCCTAATGTTGTGGTGACCCCCAACCATAAAATTATTTTCACTGCTACTTTATAACTGTAATCTTGATAAGGTTATGAATCTGGTGACCCCCGTGAAAGGGTTGTTCGACCCGAAAAGGGGTCACCACCCACAAGTTGAGAACCGCTGTCCTAGAGCCAGGGGGCATAAGAACTAACCCCCCAGAATGAAGAGAGAGAAGTTTCTCCTATAACCAGCACATGAAATCTGAACTTCTAGCCTCCTAAACTGTGAGAATAAAATTCTGTTTGTTAAAGCCATTCACTCACGGTGTCCTTGTTATGGTTGTGTGGGATGATTCAGGCGCTGGGGCACTTTACAGAGCATGCTAAGGCATGGGCAACTGTCACACAGCATGCTAAGGCATGGGCAACTGACCCCAATATATGTGTGCCCAACATGGCCCCATTCTCCTTTCTGGTTCCCAATAGAAGCCGCGTAGAAGCAATTTGGGTTGTTTTGTAACTGTGCCAGGCAACTGCTGCTGCTTTCCCTTTTTGGCTTTTGACAGTGAACTGAGTGGAGAAGGTCTGAGAGCAAAGGAGTGTTCCAGTCAACAGTTACTGCAATTCCAGCAGCTTAACATCACTCATCCCACTTCCTCCCTGGGTCTCCTGTCTCCATTCCTCCTCTTCTCCCAACTTTTCTGAGTTTTGACCTTGGGTAAATGCTGCTCTTTGGATTTCAAACGCTCGGTTAGTCTAAGCTGTGCCTGCTTCCTGGTGTTAGAATTTCCCCCAATGGATTCGTCTATTGTTCCCCTGAAGTGGAACCATGGGATGAGTTCATTTCCAGACCTCCAGGATAAGGATGGGCCATGGTCTCAAGGGTTCCACCAGTCTCTATCCAACCAGTAAGCTTGGTCTTTTTTATGATTCGCTTCCACATTTTCATTGCATTCTGTCCTTAAAAACTCACTTCTATTGAGTCTCCTCAGACTCCTCGACCCTACAAGACAGAGTGGAACTTCCTCTGTGAGCTACTGTGACTGAAATTCCTTACAGAAGTAGAAAACCTCATCTCTCTCCAGCAGAGCTGCTAGAGGATTGGAACTGCTGACCTTGTTTGTGCTTAGATGCTGAGTGTGTAACCCAGGAGCCCACCAGGGAACCCTTCCACTCTATCCAGGATCATCTACTTTTAGCCTTCGGTTGGTAGTGGTACCCAGGGCCCGTCTAGTCTCTGGGTCATATAGATGGACGTTCTTGTCACTCATTACTCCACTGGACTAATTGTTTCCACGTGTCTTTGATTTTCATCGCTCTTCATTCCTCTGGACACACACAGAGAGGCCAATAATTTCACCTTAAATACCCAGCCACAAGCTTTTAAGATGCAGTCAGGACTCACCAAAGCGAGATGTCGAACATTGCCTTGTGGACTATTTATTGCCTTATGTAACTATAGTTACGTAATCTGGTGTCAATTTGAGGATTAAGACACATTTATGAAAAACAAAACTCTGGATAATGACTGATTTGGTCATTTATTATTTATATTATTTATTCCTCTTCAGAAAAAAAAATCCGTATTCTGTACTCATTAAGTCATTATGGCCCATTCTCTCAATGCCCTAGGTGTACTGATCCAGCAGGTCCATTTCAGTGCACTATAGCCCTGGCTTCAAACCTCGGAACGCTCTTGGCATTGAACTTGGGAGAGAGACAAGGCCAACTAAAGAATTCTTAGAAATGTTGGATTCAGCACCAACAGACCTTTCCCAGCACTGGGCGGTGGTTGGGTCACCTGCTCCCAGTATGAAAAGTCCTAACACACGGGGCCAGCGAGTTTGGTTTTTAGCACAAGATGGGGGTAGGGGGAGGGCGACGTGGGCTGGTCCAGTACTATGATTACGCCACGTTTCTGAAAGGACTTAAATATTGACAGCGCACCTAGAGCACAACCAGCCACTGTACAAAGGGATGCCTTTCCTCAAACCCATACTGTACTGGAAAGCTTCATGACCGCCTGATGTGCGTGTGCATCCCCAGGTCTTAGGTTCCGCGAATTCTTCCCCTAAGGTGTTTTAAGCGACGGGAGGTGGACCCCACTTGGCTCACTCCTGCAGCACGTGCGAAGGGAATGCATCCCGGGTGAGACCTGCGGGCTCCGGGCCCCGCCCCCACGGGATGCCCCGCCCCTTCCTCTTGGCCCCGCCCACCGACGCTCCGGGTCCCGCCGCGGTGGGATCCGGCGGCCGGGGGCGGGGCTCACCCCTTGCCCTCCGGGTCCCTCGGGCTCCGCCAATCAGCGAACGCCCTGTTGGCCGTCCGCAGCTCCCGCGCTCCGCCCCCTCCGGCCGGCCTCCGCGTCCCACAATCCAAGATGGCGGGCTCCAGGCGGAGGGCTCCCCAGGCCCGCGTCCGGCCCCTTCTCTGCGCCCTGCTGCTGTCCCTCAGTCGCTTCGTCGGGGGCGACGGCGCGGGAGGAGACCCCGCAGTTGCGGGCGCCGCGGGCACCCCGGCCGCGCTGCCGCATCGCCGTTTCGAGTACAAGTTCAGCTTCAAGGGGCCGCACCTGGTTCAGAGCGACGGGACCGTGCCCTTCTGGGCCCACGCGGGGAGTAAGCCGGGCCGGGGGCGGGGACCGGGGCCCCTCCTGCCCTCCACGTCCCCTCAGCCCCGGGCCCTGTGGTCCTGGGGGCCCCACGCGTGCGGGAAAGGGGTCCCCCTCCGCTGGCTTTCCCCCCCCCTCGTCCTGGGGCGCGGGGCGAGGGTCTCTTCCCTCGGCGCCCCTTCTTCCCGGCGCCGCGCGCACGGGCCCTTCCCGTTTGATCTGGGGGTGTACAGTTACTTTCGACGCCCCTTCACCCCGGGCATCACGTTTCACCCCCTCATGCCACGTCTCCTGGGGACACGTCTGCCCAACTCTGCCCAGTCACCCCAACCTGCACCCCGAGCCCTCGCGGCCTGCTGGGATCCACGCCCCCCGAGGGCGCCGGGGACCCCGCGTCCCTGTCTCGGCCCTCCCCGCCTCCCCACAGCTTCAGAGAGGGCATATGTTGGTGCGGCCTTAGATTTGGAGCCTGTCTGTGGTGTCCGAAGGACGTTCTCGTTAAACTGGAATTACGGGCCACGTTTGCCTCTCCGGGAGACTTAGCTGTGGTCTTGTATTAACTAACGCTTAGTGTCACATCTCGGTTTCGGAGAAGGGGCCGTCTATTTTGGTGTTTGCTGTTTCTGAACCCGGAGACCAAGAATAGCAGGATCCCTTGAGACCTCGTTTTCTTTCGTTTCTTTTCGGGGGAGAACGGGAACAATGCGGTTCCCCCCCGTGCGCCTGGCCCCGTGCGCCTGGCCCGTGCTGGATCAGACCCCGACCATTGATCTCTGTGGGAGAAACATCTGCAGTCTTTATTTAGTGCTGATGTGTCACTGCTGACTAAGGGTTCCACCACCAGCCCTTGGCACGCACACTGCCAGCTTCTGTTCGGTGACCCTTTGGAACGAGTGGCAAATGTCTCTGGCTTCTCTTGCTCAGTTGCCACCAGCCTGATTCCAACTCACGGTGGCCCCGTGTGTGTTTAGGGAGGAAGACCATCTTTACGATACACAGAGCTTTAGCCCGCCCTGTACTTTCAACAACATATGCCCATTTCTAGAAAGCGTGTACTAACAGGGACCGTTGTTTCGTGGGAGTTCGTTTGTAATTAGCGGGCATACATTTTAATTGACGTGAATAGCCCAGTCATTATGCACTTGAAATAGCATGTAATTAGTTTGATAACCAGCAGATAGTCTTTCTTTGTGCCCACTCTACTCCAACAAGAGTGTGGGGTGGGGGTGGAGGAAGCATTTGTTAAGGTGAGTAGATAGATCCAAGATGATGAGCTGACACCAAACACAAGTTTGGGGGGGTTATTTTCTTATTTCTGGAATGAGGATCCGTTTTTCAGTCACGAGGGTGAGTCTGGTCACAGCCTTTTACTTCGCGCACACCCACACCACCCCCAGTCTGTTACCTTGATATTGTTTAGAGCTGGTAGCCAGCTCACAGAGTCTGCAGACCTGCGAGGGTACTCTACCTTGGTGAATTACCAGCTCGTGCCTAGACTGGATGTGAGCTAAAGGGATGAGGATCTTAGCCATTGAGGCCGGGGTGGTTTCGTGGTAGGCTTCTTCCTTCCACGAGGGAGACCTGGGTTCCATCCCCAGCCGTGCACATCAAGGGCATTCACCACCTGTCCATCCGTCAGTGCAGGCTTGTGTGTTGCCATGGACTGCGTAGGTTTCAGTGAGGCCCACAGACTAGGAAGAAAGGCTTGGCGGTCTCCCTCTACAACCAGCCAGCGGCAGCCCTGGGGATGGTAGAGGGACTTGGGGCCAACCTGACAGCAACCAACAGCCATTGTCGCCTTCTCTGCAGTCATGCCCCTTCCTTAGCTGTCACTGTCATGATTTCAATCTCAGTTCTCTGGGCTCTACCAACCGGCCTTCCCTTTTTCATTGTAACGTGAGACCCATTACTAAAAACAGAGAAAGAGAAATCTGGTGTCTAGTGTAAGCATGGCCCTGTGTTCCAGGCCCCAGTGAAGACCTAAGCTGTACTTGTCCGTCTTGGCTCTCCTGCCCATCCGTCCCTGCTCTCTGTAGCTCCTTGGTTCCATAAGGGCAAACTGGTGATAGCAACACTTTCGCATGTAGTAGCTGAGTTGATCTGTCGCAGGCCAAGCAGGTGTAGTGCTTTCTACATGAAAAACCGATGCTCTGAAAAGTCGAGCTTCTTGGAAAAACTGCCGTGCTTGTTAGGGGCCATCAAGTCAATTCCGCCTCATAATGACCCGTGTGGCAAATGGGAACAGCCCCGGGAGGTTTCTGTGGCTAGAATCCTTATGGACGCAGATCCATAGCACCTCCAGAGGCCAGAACTCGAATCCAGGTGTTTCGATTCAGTGTCCGGTGCTCTGTCCCTGATGCCTTGCACAAAAGTGATGGAAACAAACAATGGCCAATCAGACTGCTTCCGGCTTGTTGTCTTCCTACAGGTAGAGTGGGGATACAGTGGCCTATTTCTCCACCTGGACAGTGGAACTGGTTAATATCTGGCGTGTGTTAGTATGGCTCACACATTGGCCCCGAGACGTACTTTTCATGGTTCTGTAACGCAGTCACTAGCGGAGTAGCTCACGTTTGTCAGAACATTCATGAGCTCTTAACTAGGCACGGCTTAGAGAAACGGACTCGCTTATCTGAGATCACATGGCCAGTCAGCAACCCGTCAGGGACCAGAGCCCAGACAAGCGAGGCGCACACTGCTTGGGGTCACTGTTAACTGTGATGATTTGCTGGGCTTACTGACTTGAGAGTCAGTTGGTCCTCTTCCCTAGAAGAATGTACAGAGGCACAAGTCTTGGCATCTAGCACCTCAGGAAGTGGCTGAGTTTATTAGCACCTTCTTTTACAGGTGACCAAATGGGGAACCCAAGAGAGTAAGAATTATTTGCCTCAAGTCACACAGTTGACTTGAGACTAGGAACAATCTCTTGATTCCTAGTAGTGTGTTCTTTTCATAGTTTGAACTTTCTAATGTTGTAAGCTGGTTTTAAAAAGCCATGGTAGTTGTACTTTGTTTTGTTTTAAGAATAATGTGTATGTTACTTTTGAAGTAGTGAAAAAACAGTATGAGCCTGATTGTTGGCTTGCTTTTTAAGCCAGAAATTCCTCCCCCTTGAGTTTTCATTGTGTAGTTGCCCCTTAATCCTTCACAGATTTTTCACTGTAAAGTATAAAGGAGGGTTGAAACTGTCACATGAAATTTTTTCCTAACAAAATTATTGCACAAGTTACAGGCCTAATGAGATCTCAACTATCTGCCGCAGTTCCCTGAGGACTTGGTGGCTTTTGCTTAATTCTGACATAAAGTTTTTCGCTCTTGTGTTTTGTGCTAGATGCCATTGCAAGTTCCGATCAGATCCGAATAGCCCCATCTTTAAAAAGCCAAAGAGGATCAGTGTGGACGAAGACAAAAGCTGCCTTTGAGAACTGGGAGGTGGAGGTGACTTTCCGAGTAACCGGAAGAGGTCGGATCGGAGCCGATGGCCTGGTACGAATCCATCCCCAGTGTCAGAGGTGCGTGCACATGCGTGTACCACCAGCTGCTGAGCACGCCCTGTTGTGTATTTGCAGGCAGTGTGGTACACGGAAAACCAAGGCTTGGAGGGATCTGTGTTTGGATCAGCTGATATGTGGAATGGTGTTGGAATATTTTTTGATTCTTTTGACAATGATGGAAAGGTATGTTTAATTCTTAGAGCCTACTGTTGTCTACTTTAATCCATGAGGCCGAGAGAAACATAGCTTAATTAGCTGTTTCAGTCTCTCCCATCGATATGAACTACTTAAACATTTTGAATTGGAAAGACATCAGAGACCTCACTGCACATCCAGTGTGATGCAGAATTCTGGCTCTAAAGACTTCAAAACAAAGCATTCTCTTTTATTTTCAGAAAAATAACCCTGCTATAGTAATTATCGGCAACAACGGCCAGATCCATTATGACCATCAAAAGTAAGTGTATACGTTACTTTTACGTTACTCCTGATTTCATCTTCCTTTGGGAACCAGGCAAAGCTGAACACTGGCAGATGCAATAAGATCTTCTCTTTCCTGAGGCCGGGCTTTGTGATCTGCTGGGAAAGTTGGTTCTGTTTCAGAGTTCTTTCTGGGAGCACCTCAGATCTCAGGCCTACGCATGTGTTGTTTGGCTTCAACTGAAAATAGGTGATAATTATTTTCTACATGGGTGTTGGCCAGGTCACGGTTTCTCAGGTGGCCAGCCCAGTGAAGGCGCTCACCTTCCTCGTGTGCACCTGTCACCCGTCGTTGCTGCCACAAGTCGTGCTCTCACCCTGAACGGAAGCTGCCGCTTCCCACGTGACTCCCCTCGCCACGTCCTCCCTCCTGCCCTGTAGTGCCTAATACCTGCTCTCGCGTCCGTGAGATGAGCAAGAGCTGCGGTACTGATTGCAAAGGAGCGGGCCCTGCTTGCCACCTTGTGCAACCTTGTCGTAGGCACCAGGAGGCCCTCTGACTCAGCCACCCCATGTTCAGCAGGGAGCCAAGTCACTGCCCCAGCCGGCACCGCCCTTGCTGTCCACTGTCACTGTTGTGTCACGTGGACATTGGTCACAAAGGTTCTTGATGGTGGACAGATTGTAATGTGTATGAGTTAGCACTCTGATTTGTTGTTTTTCCATCATAGAGGGAGGAATTAACCTGTCAGCGAACTGTCAGACTATACAGGTTTCCCCCACTATCCAAAAGTAGAATGTGCCTCTGAAGCCTTCCGTAGCCAGAAGAGTGCAAACAAGTGAATACCATTCATTCTATAAGAAAAAAGTTTGAGCTATCTCAGACTCACAAAAATAATCTGCCAGGCCTTTCCAAGTCACACCGGAGACCTACAGCAACACTCGCTGTTCACGGAGATGCTTCTGAGCCCTGGCAGCCTGGCGCTGAGCTGCTGTGGACAGTCCCCAGGGACAGAAGCTGGGCCCACTCTGTGCTGGGGGGATGTGTGCCTCCTGACCAGCTCCCTGCAAACAAACACTGGGTACCTGAGGCCTCACCTACTGGTTCAGCCTCTTGTTGACTGGGGCAACTGCGAGCTCTGGGTGTGTGTGGTCTGACTGCCCGCGTGCGGGCTTCGGCCTACACTCTGGAGCCCAGGGCTCGCTGAGTGGGCGAGCCTGGGCCTTCTGACAGTGTCCTGCATGCTGGCCGACGTCACGGGGAGTGCATTTTGCTGCGAGTTGTTGCTTGATGGTAACGTTCTTGTGGAGAGTAGTGGTTTCAGATCGTAGACTCTGAAACATGGGAGGGAGTTCTGAAGCCTGTTCTGTCTCCTTCCACTGTGCTGTAGTGATGGTCTCGATCAAGCACTAGCCAGCTGCCAGAGGGACTTCCGGAATAAACCCTACCCAGTCCGGGCGAAGATCATATACTACCAGAAAACCTTGACAGTGAGTCTTGTCCTGAGAGGCTCTAAGCAGGCAGCCATGCTGGCATTGTTTACTTGGGATTATTCATAGATACTAGAGGCCCTTCCGTGTGGTATTGTCCCGGTCGTGTCTCAGCAGTGTTACTGTAGAGACCTCGTGGTCAAAAGGCTTCGACTGAGACGAGTGAGAAGCCTTCTCTTTTGAAGCTTATTGTGCATTGTGGGGGAAACTCCTACAGAGAGTGAGTGGGTACCTGGGGTGGGAAAGGGGTTTTACCCTGTGTGCTCAGTCGGTGATGAGAGGGGCAGAACATTGACCTTGGGCTGGACAGGACTAGTCACGAAATGGACTAATTGCGATGCATTTGACCAGTGTCTTTTGTAGAAGTGACAGCCCTGGTATGTCTTCCTAGGTGATGATCAATAATGGCTTCACACCCGATAAAAATGATTTTGAATTTTGCGCCAAAGTGGAAAACATGGTCATCCCGGCCCAAGGGTACTTTGGGATATCGGCTGCGACGGGAGGTCTTGCAGGTAAGCCGTGCAGTGTAAACACACTTGGGCTGGGCTTCACTGGAAATGGTGTCTCTTTGGGGAGTACGACTTGCCTCGTGAGAGAGTCATCTGGGAAGGTGGATTGGAACTGCATGCCCGTGGTGGGCACTCTCCATCGAGGGAGACGGATGCCACGGAGGCTGCAGAAGGCCCAGGGCCCGGGGGGCAGGGTCCCAGGAGCCATCACAGCTTGCATTTGGACAGCCTGAGAAAATATTTGGGGACTCACCTTTAAAACTACCATGTGTTGTTCCTGCTGTCTTAGGGCATATGATACATTGTAATTTTAAAGTAGTTTAAAGTGTATGGATTATACCTTACAGGACCTGGGCAAGGGGGCGGGGGTGGTGGCAGGTTACATTCTGCCTGCCTGTCACCTGGGCAGGGATGGGGCGGGGGGAGGGGGCGGGGCTGGCTCCACTGCCCTGCCCCTCAAATTTCCCAGCACACGTTGGCCTCTTGTGGCTTTCTCTGGGGCACCCTGGCACTGACAGCGCAGGCGTTGCCACACAGCCCAGGTGAACAGCCCTCAAGCTGCAGTTGGCGTTTGAGTTCAGTATCAGTGAAGTTTAGCTAAAACGGAATGACCGGCACCTGCTGTGTGAGGGAAGCGGGTGGGAGTGGTGTGTGGGTGATCCACTGTCTACTCCGAGCTCTCAGAGGGAGAAGAGGGGCTTTCTTGGACGGACAGCAGTGAGCTGGCGAACCTTGGTTGGGGTGCGCCATCAGGTGGGGCGGGCCCAAGCTGTCGGGGGCAGGGCTGGTTGGAGCTGGTCATTTGCTTGTTTCCTTCTAGGACATCTGCTTGGTCAGTGCTGCTCTGAGTTGTTTAAGGTTCCAGGAGGTGGGTTTTGTTGCTAGGAAATCTTTCGGCTAAGGCCTGTCTTCACCAAGTTGGAGCTCATTTGTATTTTCCTCATGACGGGCAAGCTGAATGCAAAGCTACGAGTAGTCGAGTCTGTAACTTTTTGCATCGCACTTTTATCTAGGCTGTTTCTTCTGTTTTTAATGCTTAGATGACCACGATGTCCTCTCTTTCCTGACGTTCCAGCTGACCGAGCCTGGGAAAGAGCCGGTAAGCGCGCACCCTTTTCCACCAGCGTTGCTGTGGGGCTGGGAGTCGGGAGGCCGGCCTGGGTTGGGTCTGTGTCTGCCTCTCTCACCGTAGCGGGAATGGGTGCAGGCCCCTTGCCTCGGGTAGAATAAAGACGCTGGTCTGGTGCCTTGTGGTGCTGGAAGGTAGATGAACCTGTGTGTGCCAAGCCTGGTGGTCGCCGCTGGGTTGGTGGTGGGGGGAGGGGAGGTAGGGATGGGAGTAGCCAGTTTCCTCCTCTAGCTCCTGACCAGGAGCGGGTGTATTGCACTGGATTGCTTTGCAGATCCTGTGTGTGTGGCTGTGGAAGCCTGCATTGAGCGAGTGGACTGATGCCATTCCCCACAGCACAGGCTTGCCTGGTGTCTCGCATGGTGTTGCCCTCGGCGGCTTGTGCTGTCTCCTGTGCTAGACGGCAGCCTGTGTGCCTTGTCATCGCTGAACTCCAGTGGCCCCAAGGCCTTCCTGCTGCTAGCGTTAGAACTGCCATGTGTCATACGGCTTCCATGAGCTTTTTGTCTGGTTTCATTGTTTTCTTTGATTTCGTTTCTTCAATGTCTAACAGCCTACACCAGATAAAGAAATCTCAGAAAAAGAGAAGGAAAAGTACCAGGAGGAATTTGAGCACTTTCAGCAGGAACTGGAGAAGAAGAAGGAGGAGTTCCAGAAGGACCACGCCGACCTCCAGGGGCAGCCCAGTGAGTGCTGCTGCGGCGGCCCCTGCCCCGCCCTGCCCTCTGACCTGGGGACAGTTTGTGAGCACGCCTCGGCTCCTTAAAGGGCCTGGCGGCTGCAGTAAGAAGTCCTGCCGTGACATGATGGGACAGCGACCACAGAATGAAGGCACCACGCAGACGGGGGTTTTGTTTACTGCTGTCTCCCCAAATCTGAGACAGACCGTGCTGGCACCCCACCCGTAGTCGAGCCGCAGTGCACAGCTGGTGTTCTTTTCCCTTGGGGGTGCAGCTCCTCTCTGTTGGGCTGAGCAGAGCTGGGCAGAGACCAGAGCAGTTGTATGTGAAGAGATCCCGTGGGCTCTGGACAGGGCTGTGGGCATGAATGTTGTGAAGCATTTGGTCTAAGCCAGAGGGGTCAAACTCGTGGCCCCCAGGGTAATTTTTTGTGGCCCATGATGCTCTGAAATAAAATGAAAATAGAAATTGTTATGAAGAAAATAGCGCTTAGGGGAGATTGAGGCAATACCGTACCTACAACTCCCTCATTACATTTTATTTCAGAGCATCGTGGGCCACAAAAAAATTATCTTGGGGCCCCCATATGGCCCTCGGGCCTCCAGTTTGACCCCCCTGGTCTAAGCCAAACTAATGAGGCACTTGGTCTGCTCGTGTGGAAAAGAGCACGCCAAGACCAGGTGGAGACACTTCCTGTGATCATCTCCTGTGCCATGGGCGTGTCTTTGAGTGAACGTAGCTGTCTTCTACATAGGCCAGTATAGAAGGGGAATCTGCTGGTCTCCTCGATGCACTCTGCATCACAGTAAAGTGGGAGCACGCTCTCCGAGTGTCTGCAGTATGAGTGTGGTGTGGCCCGTGGAAATGGTGGAAACGACAGACCTCGGGCCCGTTGAAGTAGCCCTGCGTGTGCTGCTTGGTTGATAATGGCCTCCTTTCGGTCCCTGGAGGCACTCAGCGCCGTCCATCGTGCAGGGGTTCCTCTCCGTTTGATTTGTCCTGTCTTTTTCAGCGGAAGAAATCTTTGAGACTGTTGGGGATCGCGAGCTGAGGCAGATCTTCGAAGGACAGAACCGCATCCACCTGGAGATCAAACAGCTCAACCGACAGTTAGACATGATTCTAGACGAGCAGCGGAGGTACGTCTCCTCTGTGACGGAGGAGCTCTCCAAGCGCGGAGCCAGCCTCCCAGGGCCGCCGGGACAGGTGAGCCCTCCCGGGCGCTGGGCTGCAGGGCGGGGTGGCGGAGCAGGCCGCTCACCTCGGGCTTTCTTTGCTCAGATCTCTCAGCAGGAAGTGGACACGGTGGTGAGAACGCAGCATGAGATCCTCAGACAAGTGAACGAAGTGAAGTGAGTATGCGCCGAGGCTGAGTGACTCATGACATCACGATCCTAAATCCACAGCTTTTGTAGGGCTGTGGGAGAGCCCTGGCAGCGTACGGGTTACGCATTGGGCTGCTAACCACAAGGTCGGCCGTTTGAAACCGTTAGCTGCTCTGCATGGGAAAGACAAGGCTTTCTACCCCCACAAAGAAGTACAGTCGCAAACCCGCAGGGGCAGCTCGGTGCTGTGCTGTGCTGTAGGTCAGAGTCTGCATGATGGCAGTGAGTTTGTGTTTTAGGTTGGGTCTGCGGGCACCTAGAGCGTCCTGCATGAGGATAAGAATCACGCGCAAGGTTCATTGGGTGGGTGGAGAAATGTAAAGCACAGGAACCTCTCCCCTTCCGTCCCCTCCCCAGGGATGAGCTCAGTCCTGGGCCTTAAGGGTAGTTGAGGTCCTTCCTCCTCAGGGGGCCCTGTCCAACCAGTAAGCGTGGTCTTTTTTTCTTTTTTTTTTTTACTGATTTTGAGCTTTGTTTTCCATTTTTCTCCCGCTCTATTCATGACTCTTAGAGCAATCGGCTGCAGCCGGGCACCATATAATTCTTCTGGTATCAGTGTCATGGTGGAGACGGAGGTTTTTGCAGGGCACTGGGCTATTGTTCCATGTTCTCCGTGTTCTTCTCTGCGCTCCAGAGAGACCCATGGTGGCAGCTTAGGTGGCCACTCCGAAGCTTTTAAGTCCCCAGTTGCTCTTTGCCAGAGGAAGGAGAACATTGTCTCTCTGCTCCCAATTGACCCTTCAAGACACTGCTTCTGAGTCCAAGGCCAGCAGCTTAGTGTCTTGAGGTGATGGCCATGGTGAAGAAGTTTCTCTACCAGAGCTTTGCTCCCTGTATGCCCTGTTATAAGCTCAATAACTTCTGACATTTAGAAACCAAAGGTCTGAATTTTCAGCTTGTTCATACCTGAAAAAGAAAAGGTAGAAACCCCTTTAGCCTCTTAGGAAAAGAGAGATTTGTCTGAGCTACGAGGCAGAGCCAGATATAAAGAGAAACAGAATTGGGGCCATACATTATAATTCTGTGAAGGGGTGAGGGGAGGAAGCCGGTAGCAGTGGGACTCTAACACACACAATGTGATGCAGGAAATTCTCGCTGACAGAAAAAGAGCAATTGTTTCACAAACCGCCCAGTAAGAACTGGACACGGAGCTGGAACACTGAGTGCATGTTGCTAAGAAGAAGGGCTTACTGAGGCAGTTAATAGTGCTTCTCAAGGCCACCATGAGTAACAGCCTTAATAAATAATACTGTCAGGGTTCTGCTGTTGTTAAAATAATCTTTCATTTGTCCCCTCCTGTCGTGCATATCCCCAGGGCAGACTTGGTGCCAAGCTCTTTATCTTACACCTGAGCAGTGGACTCACACCTTGGGTGAGGGGGTTCTATTCTAAGTCAGAGAAGAAGACAGTGGGCTAGACAGACATGCCATCTCCCATCACCCAACAAGTTGTTCAACTATGTGTGCGATTGGGTTCCAGTTGCAGCCCTTGGCTTGTCTCTAGGAACCATCTACTAGACCGGGGGTGGGCGGGGGAGTCCTGAGGTTCTGATTCGCAGAAGCAGCTGTCTCCATGGCTAGAATGTATTACTACAAACAACAGCAGTAAAACTTGGCAGCGGGGCAAAGGGCACAAGGTAGAGTGCAGGGGAACCAGGCGCGAGCCTCCGTTGTCCTCCCAGTGAGGTCACAGGGCCACGCTTCATTTCCTCAGGAGCCACGGGCGACAGCACCCATGGAAGCTCACCTGAGCCGGGGCCTCCGTAGTTTTGTCAGGAGCCACTCCTGTTTGCAGCCCCTGGGTGCTGGCCTTGTCTATCATCCAGTTCTCCCAGGTTCAAATCGGTCCAGACCCCAGGCTGCCAAAAAGTGCTCCCTGTACGTCACCTTGTCGCATAAACTGCCAGACAGCCCAAGGCCCCTCGCATCAGCAGGGTCTTCGGGGGACTTAGAGGTTCTGGCCACCCCAGAGCTTGTCGGGCCAGTACTAAAGACCCATGGAGGGTGCAGGGTCAGACAGCCCAGGCTTGCTGACTCAGCCACAGACCGTCAACAAGGAATGTCGGGGGTTTTCTAAAAGTGCTACCTGTTCATGTGTCCGGTCGCCATTTATAAAGGGTCTCTGATGTCACGCTGGTTAAGTGCTTGGCTGCTAGCTGAAAGGTCAGTGCTTTGAACCCACTGTTGACTGGAAGCAAAGGCCTGGCCATCTGCTCCGGTAAAGGTCCACAGCTTAGGAAACCATGGAGACAGTTCCACCCTGTCCTGTAGGGGGCGCAGTGAGCCCACTCCTGACCCTGGGTTACCAGCTTATCCCCTTACAATTGTAGTTTTAATACATTTCTTAGTGGAATTCCCTACCTGCTTGTTTTTTCATGACCCTTAGTCAAAGATAAAGACAGGCTGTTAGAGTTGATCTTCCTAATTGGAAGGTAATTTTTTTTTTAATGTTGATTTTTAAGATCTTGCCTGTTGGCCATAGAACTGTGACCGCTGGAAAGCCGTGACAGAGCGCCCAGCGCCTCGTGTGCCCCCAGGTAAAGAGGCTCTCTGTTTCAGGAATTCCTTGAGTGAGACCGTCAGGCTGGTCAGCGGGCTGCAGCACCCAGGCTCCGCCGGGGGGGTGTATGAGACCACACAGCACTTCAACGACATCAAAGAGCACCTGCACATTGTCAAGAGGGACCTGGACCACCTCGTGCAGCGGAATGCGGTACCTCCCCACCTTATCCTGGCTCTCAGCCCAGGGTGTTGCCTGTCGGAGGCAACTGGGTTAGTAGCTAGTGAGAAGGTTCCCAGGAATAATTCTTCCTAACAGCTCAATGGAGGAGCCTTGGTGGTGTCACTCAGCAGTTCAAAACCACCAGCTGGTCCTCGGGAGAAAGGCGAGGCTTTCTACTCCCTAAAGGGGTTAGTGTTGGAATCCCGCAGGGGACTTCTGTCCTGTCCTGTCCTGTAGGGTGGCCCTGAGCTAGCAGCCAGTCCATGGCGGGAGTTTGGGGTCAGCCAGCCTGGTGAGAGTGAAGGGAGCCGGTGGTATTGGTGGGGGGTGGGAAAGTGACTTCTCTGACCGATGGCAATGGAAACTCTTGCCTCGCAGCCATCAAACGAGAAGCTGCGGTGCCCCGAGCTGCCGCCTTTCCCCTCCTGCTTGTCCACCGTGCACTTCGTGATCTTCGCTGTGGTGCAGACGCTGCTGTTCATCGGCTACGTCATGTACCGGTGGGTCTCCTGGTAAAGGGAGCAGGGCGGGCTCTTCGGGCTCTTTGATCAGAAACACTCAACAGCACTGTCGGGGTTTATGAGATTTGCTCTGTGCCCAGGAAGTATGCTGGCCAGCCTCTTTCCGACCCCATGGCTTTGCAGGTGTTGAGTTTATGCCCACCGCAATGTAAAGGGCATGTATCGTTTCACTGCAAGACGCCCTCTTTACTCTCTAAGGAACGTATCTGGATCGTGTTCCAATGTTGTTGTTTTTTTCTCCCCCACCGCACCGCACCGAATCAGGACTCAGCAAGAAGCAGCCGCCAAGAAGTTCTTTTGACCACCGTTTGGCTGGGTGTGCATCGTGTATGTATGTGCGAGTGGGGCTCTTCCCCGGGGAATTTAAATCATTTCAGGGGCTAAATTATTCAATTTGTACACAATACCTGTTTAAACATGGATTTGCAGTAATACTAAACTGCAAAGCTAAGACGCCACCATGTAAAATTGTGCATGGCGCCTAAACCTACACAAATTTCTGTGGGTTTCTGGCCAGTGGGATCTGACCACTGAGCAGGTGTTTCTGCCGAGCGGGAGGGAGGGTGTGTGGTGGAAGGGGGAGCGGCCCTGGGTGCGAACACGACCGTCCAGTCGCCAGTGCTGGGGGTTCCTTATTTAACACACACTCCCGTCCCTCTCAGTGCCCTGCAGTGTGAGGCCCAGCAAAGTGCCCATCAAGTTTACTTCATAACCCCAACTTTTTTTCTTTTTTTTTGAGGTCAGAAATCCCATCTGCACCCCAGCCCTGCAGTCCTTGAATCGCAGTACAGCTTCTCTTGAGATCAGAGAACAGTCTGAGAGTTTCTGATTTATTGATTGTGTGTGTCATGTAGAAAGGAAACGGGGGTGTGGGGTGGGGAGCAGTATAGCTGTGCCTGAAAGAACATTCAGCTCCAAAGCGCCTTCTGCACATGGCTTTTGTGGGTGTCAGCCTGGTCACCGATCCAGTTCAGGATTGGCCATGTCTTTCCTGTCTCGTTCTCAGCATGTCAGCTCAGGAATATGAGATCGTGTGTCCTTTATGTGTGTCGTGGGAAGCGCTAGTTCTTGCCTTTGGCGCAGAAAGTAAACTTAGCGTGCAGGGCACGATCCGAGGGTGTTTAAGTCCACGAAGCCGCTGCGTTCTGTGGTACGGAGGTGCTCTGTGCCATCCGGGCTGTGTGTTGGTTCCGGTTAAATCAAGGAGCTGCTTCAAGGACTTTAGAGGTCAATTTTGAGGAATAGCACACAGACATCCTGCGCTGGCATGAACTAAGGGCACTCAACCGCCACCCAGCAAACTTCATGGGGAACCATCATGGGGGTGGGGTGGTTAGTCTTCTCAGCACCCCACCCCCCGAGTGCAGGGTTCAGATCGCCTTCTCAGCTCTTGCCGGCCTCGGAATGCCCTGTACAAGCTCGCTGAAGTTTCATCTTCCGGTCACCGTGGGTCTGCAGCAGCTCTGCTTTATGAAACCGCCGTGTGCCTCTTCCGAGCCTTCCCAAGTCTCTTCTCAGATGCCCCTCCCAGGTGGGGTCATTCCGGAGCGCTTGTAGCTGTGAGGTGTCGCAGAGACGGTTCTGACTCCCGGGGACCGGGTCTGTGTGCGACAGGAAGGAAGGCTGTGCGCGTGTGCGGACGCTGCTGCTCTCGCCCGCGTTCTAGAGGTGCAGGGCAGGAGTCTCGGGGCCCTCGGCCCTCTTCGTGACCCAGAATGCTCTGCCCTCGGCTGTTCCTGTGTGGTGGTAATGTTTTGAAATTCATGTTTCAGAGACATCTTTCCAGAATTTCCACTTATCCCGTGAAAAAATGTCCAACCTTCCGAAGAGCAGTTGTAGACTCTGCAGCTCTGGGGGTTCTCTTGAGAGAACAGGCTTCCAAACCCAGTATTATAAAGCCTGAACGTCCGAGGAACCAGATCTGTGCCGTCGACGTTTGTCAGCCCGCGCTCCTGGGCCCCGTCTCCTTCCCCGAGGTGGCAGTGGTGACAACGAGCAAGCACGTGTGAGTGGGTTCCCTGCTGGCGCCCGAGCCACACTGCTGTGTGTCGTTTTTCACGGTGACTGATACTCCTCAAAATCACTGACGGTGCGGATTTGCTCTGTGGGAAAGTCGATCACTGCCAGGACACTCGTTTCTGTACTGTTTTGTACCATTGAATCGGTTCACTCTCTGACACCAGCAAGTGCTTTTACAGGTGCCTTGAATTAAAGCCAGATTGATGGTGAAAGCTGCGTGTGCATCGCCGTGCCTGTGGCAGCACCTTTGCATCGGGAGGGCGCCTCGCTGTCTTGTAGGGGTGGGATGCTCTGCCCGTGTCTCCCGCTCTGGGAGAGCAGTGCTTCTTGGGGTGTGGCCACCTGCACTCAGGCGCGCTGGGCCAGCACACGATTCCTCAGGCAGGGAGGGCCTCAGCGTGGCAGTGCTCTGCTGGTGCCTGTGCACTGGGGGCCTCCACATGGGCAGGGAGGCCCGGGCAGCCAGGGACCAGCAGGAGGCATTCAGCTGCCAGCGGAAGGGCAGGGACTTGGAACCCTCCCAGAGAGCCACGTCAGACGACAGGCTTAGGATCTGCTTCCAGAGGGCCCCGCCTCGACAGTGCAGACAGACAGCTGGATATTGGAGGGACAAACACAGCTTGTTTGTGTTTGGGAGTATTTTTGTTTGTTTTGTTTAACGCTGAACTGAGAACTGTAGGCTTCTGAGCTCTTAGTGATGGCCTTAAAGCTTACCTCCTCTTCCGGTCCCTGTCAGCCGAGGCAACAGCTGCCACCTCAAGCCAGCCTGCTATAGCTCTGTGCTTACCTGAGGGTGATGATGATGGCATTGATCTCAGACGAGTGTGTTTTTTGATAACTTGGGGAAAGCAAAGTACTTGAATGCGGTCTGCAGGGTCCACTGTGCTACTGAGAGAATCTCTGGAAGGGGCCTGGACGGTGTGATTGTCGTTCCCAGCCACGTGCTTACCCTCGGGAGGGAGTGAACAACATTATATTAGGGCTTCCTTTCCTCAGAGGATTCCTGGAAAGTAAACACTCACGACGTATTAGATCCTTAAATTGCCTGTTCAAGATATTTCTTTTATGGATTTTACTTAAAGCTTAAAAAGGTTTTCTATCCAATATGAATTTCAATTCGATAACATTTTGTCAAAAGTTTTTTTTCCAATTGTTACTGGATGCTAGCTGGACTTAAACACCTGACATTGACCTTATTGAAATAAAGAAATATTTTAGTACATGTGCTTTCTCCTTTATTGACTTCAGCCCAGAAGAGCCGCTTAGTGTCTTCATCGGCCCAATTTGAGGTCCTGCTTCCTTAATAGCGTGACCCTCCGGCCGAGGGTGCTCCTGCACGGACTGGCCATGACGGAGCCAGGCTTGTCTGGCTGTCAGTCAGGAAGACAAATGATCGAAAGCAGTGGGCTTAATGTTTGTCCCCTTTAATGCTGGTGGTAGTCTCAGTAAGCTAGAAGTCTTAGTCTAAGTATATGATATTTGTATGTAATATAGGCATATAAGTATATAATATACGTATATGTGTATACATGAGAGAGCGAAGCACTGTTTGACCAAGGAACTCCAGTTCCGAGGTGTAATGGATAATGGGAAAAGTTGGTGTCACTCTAATTGAGTTGGAAATCAGTCTCTGTAACTTATGAAGGTGACCCACAAATTCCTCAGAACTCATCTTTCAGAGTGGTTGGATTTTCTTTTTTAATTCCTTTATTGTGAATTGGTTGGGGGAGATGTACATTTCTGACTAACAACTGCGTTCAGCAGCTCACCCACTCAGCTCTCCCTCCTTCCCTCCCTCTCCCTCCCACCATCCCTCCCACCATCCCCTGGTCCTCCTCCATCCCTTTCAACAGCTGTCAACCCTCTCTGTTCCTTCTGCTATGCAAGCTTTTGTCTGGGTTGTTATCCTTAGTGTAGTGATCTCATACAATGTAGTTGTTGGGATTTTAAATCAGGCAGCTCTAGACCAGTTAGCCTGTTGTAGGGGGTTGGGGGAAGACTAGGTCCATATATAGGACCTGGAGACTGTAAGTGAGGGTTAGACTATTAGGGGGCTCTGGGGACCATCTTGGGCCTGGAAGAGGTAAGGGAGTCTGACTGTTGAAAGATGCCAGGACCTTTGAAGAGTGTTCCTTCTGCACAAGAGGACTAACTGTTTTGAGCCAGACAAGCCAAGGAAGGGAGAAGAAAGCTGTCCTGCTGAGACTTGGCAAGGAAATGGTTTCCTGTTAAAAACTGAAACCCCAAGCTAAGGTGGTGTGGCATTAGAGTATCCAACCTCGGGCTTACTTCCATAATGGGGAATTCTCTAAGCCAAAAGCAATATGTAATTTGCTTCTGGTCTGGGAAAATCCGGAAGTCAAAGCAAAACCAATCATGAACAATAATTCTACAACTAAGGTGCAATAGAGGCCCATAGAAAGGAGACATTAGCTAGCCACACAAACACGGGACGAGAGGGAACTTAAGGTACCAGACCAGGTGTCATGAACACAATGCCTGAGAAATGGTCTATGTGGGGTCACACTGCATCTTTACATAATACACGCATCATAGGGTTTTGTTTTTAAAAGTAAGCCAAGCACAAAAGGACAGGTACAACATGAGTCCACCGAGGCAAGCTTAAAACACACCAGGGGCTTGGGGAACAGCCTCTGAAGGCAAAAATTCCTGGGGCCCCAGGGCAAGACCCAGGCACTCTGGCAGAGTCAGAGCCAGCCCAGGGATACATGGCAGCCAACTGAAAAGGAGGGGGGGACATGGGTAGTTGGGGTACAGGGCATTAGCCCACCCATGGGGAGGGAACTGTCTCCACAGGAAAGGGGAAGGGACCAGGCCTCAACCTGGGGTGTCAAGGCTTGAGGGTAACACACCAGCATGAAGCAGCAAACTAACAGTTCTTCCCCCTCCCTAGAAGAATGCACTACAGAGAACAGTACAAGGAGAGGGGGGAGGGGCCGGGTCTGCCCAGGCCACCCAGGAGCAAACTAGAAGTGGGTGGATGGGGAGACAGACTGCATCCTGGCCCACCAAGCCCCGATGTTACTGCTCGGAGCAGGCAATGCACAGGGGACCATAGAGCAGGCCCTACTATAAGACACAATGTCCCCTCTGACCCACAGTGCACTGGAGACATGTGGGAATCATGCCTGGTCTGACCCCCACCACCAGGAAGCGAAGGGAGCACAACAGAGCGGCAAGGGGAGCAAAGCAACAAAGACCCCGAGGAATCCCAAAAACAGACTTCGGACTTGGGGCAGGTAGGGGGGTGGGCAGGGCTTGGCACCTCATCAGACTCGATTGGTAAATATAAGGGTCAGCAGACAGACCTGAAACTCTTTCTAGGCTTTTTCCCCACTTATTTTTTCCTCATGTTTATATAAGATAGGATAAACAATCCCAAAGAGAAAACAATGGAACCAAATCAATCATCCATGCGAATGAGGGGGTGCAGAGTGGAGACCCAAAGCCCATCTGTAGACAGTTGGACTTCCCCTCACAGAAGGACCACAAGGAAGGAATGAGTCAGCCCGGATGCAGTATAGCACTGACAAAACACAACATTCCTCTAGATCTTTAATGCTTCCTCCCATGACCCCAGTTCTACCTTACAAATATGGCTGGACCAGAGCATGTACATTGGTTCAGATAAGAGCTCTCAATACGGAATCCAGGGCAGATAAATCCCTCAGAACCAATCATGGGAGTAGCAATACCATGAGGGTGGGGGGAGAAAAGGGGAAACCAATCACAAAAGTATACACACACACAACAAATCTGGGTGAAGGGAGACAGCAGACTGTGTCAGATATGAAAATAATAATTTGTAATTTATCAATGGGTCACGAGGGTGGGAGGGATAAACGAGCTGATACCATGGGCTCAAGTACACAGAAAATGTTTTGGAAATTATGGCAACATCTGTACAAATGTGCTTGATACAATTGATGTATGGATTGTGGTAAGAGCCCCCAATAAAATGATTTTTTAAAAATATGCAGCCCTCTTACACTAGGTCTGCAGGTTATTTCCATAGACACACGATGTGAAAATACAATAAACTATCCCCTAGATGCTAAGCAATGCTGGAAACATGGGGGAGTGATGGTTGGGTGAGTGTGGTCACGTGAAATTTCTTTATACGGCTCTTCTGTCCGTGTCTGTAACTCCCACCAGGTGATTGGGTGAGACCGTGCAGATAGGGTGTGTGAAACACGGAGAGGGGATCGGTCCCTTTGGTTGCCATTCCTGTCTGAGTCAGGAGAGAATTTCCGGAACCATGCAGGAAGAAGAGCCGCCAGTGGGGCACGTTCGAAGCCCTTGCCTGCAGTGGTGGAGGCAGCAGAAGCTGGAGCAAAGAGATCGTGAGCCAGAGCAGAGAAGCAGCACCAAGACCCTGAGACTGAGGTGGGGCAGCAGGCAGGCTCCCTGGCCTGTGGAGCTCAGAGGCCAGGGACCCACGCGGCTGAGAGGCTAAGGACCAGAGAGAGAGAGAGAGAGAGATGCTGCTGTTGGCCAGAGACTGTATCCTTAATGGTTTCTAATCCTGGCCTGTTAATTGCCCTGTGATTGTGAGTGTCCTCTGTGGGTTCTCTGTGGCCACTGAAACACATTCTTGGCCCCAGCAGAGAAAAGCAGTCCAGTGGGGAGGACAGTGGGTGTCGGAATGGGGTAAAGAACACAGCAGAGGTTTGACGCCTGCTTCGCAGCAATCGGGCTCTGGGCTGGTGTGGAGATGGAGTCTCCGCCCTTTTGTCGCCTAAGAGGTCAGAGGCAGCCTCCATGTGGTTTTCTCGGTGAGCTACACAAAGTTTCCTAATAAGCTACTGTCAACTTGGGCTGCATGCAGAGGGCGATGGGAGGCTGTGAACGTGTTAGTGGAAGGGGGATGTCTGAGTGCAGAATGGATGGGGTCTCCCCTTACTGCCTGGAGAACAGACTGGAGGAAGGCGGAGAACGTGGAAATAGAGTGTAGAAACGTGTGAAAAGGTTCTAGAAATAGAACTAATAGCACCCAGGAGAATGAGAAGGAAGAAGGTCAGACAATGCTGATTCTGGTTCAGGGGATTGGACGGAGGGTAGCACCATTCCCTACAGGAGGGAACACAAGAAAAGGTATGGGGGAGGGGAGTGAGGCAAGTGGAACTACCATTTGAGCCACCAACACGGACATACTATCTCCAGGTCATAGTGTCCGGAAGGCAGGACGGGGGAGGATGAATCCATAGCTCCATTTTTAAATCTGTTAAATGGGGTGATGATTTGACATCACCACCCGGAGCTCCGAGAACAGAGTCTGAAGGGTCCAAGACACACACACTGGGCACATGCTGTGGTGAATGCATGGGGCTCTGTGAATGCATGGGGCTCTGTGAATGCATGGGGCTCTGTGAATGCATGGGGCTCTGTGAATGCATGGGGCTCTGTGAATGCATGGGGCTCTGTCAATGTATGGGGCTCTGTGAGTGCATGGGGGCTCTGTGAATGCATGGGACTCTGTGAATGCATGGGGCTCTGTGAATGCATGGGGCTCTGTGAATGCATGGGGCTCTGTGAATGCATGGGGCTCTGTGAATGCATGGGGCTCTGTCAATGTATGGGGCTCTGTGAGTGCATGGGGGCTCTGTGAATGCATGGGACTCTGTGAATGCATGGGACTCTGTGAATGCATGGGACTCTGTGAATGTATGGGGCTCTGTGAGTGCATGGGGGCTCTGTGAATGCATGGGGCTCTGAATGCATGGGGCTCTGTGAATGCATGGGGCTCTGTGAATGCATGGGGCTCTGAATGCATGGGGCTCTGTGAATGGATGGGGCTCTGTGAATGCATGGGGCTCAATGGATGGGGCTCTGAATGCATGGGGCTCTGTGAATGGATGGGGCTCTGTGAATGCATGGGACTCTGTGAATGCATGGGGCTCTGTGAATGCATGGGGCTCTGTGAATGCATGGGGCTCTGTGAGTGCATGAGGCTCTGTGAATGCATGGGGCTCTGAATGCATGGGGCTCTGAATGCATGGGGCTCTGTCAATGTATGGGGCTCTGTGAGTGCATGGGGGCTCTGTGAATTCATGGGGCTCTGTGAATGCATGGGGCTCAATGTATGGGGATCTGAATGCATGGGGCTCTGTGAATGCATGGGGCTCTCTGAATGCATGGGGCTCTGTGAATGCATGGGGCTCTGTCAATGTATGGGGCTCTGTGAGTGCATGGGGGCTCTGTGAATGCATGGGGCTCTGTGAATGCATGGGGCTCTGTGAATGCATGGGGCTCTGAATGCATGGGGCTCTGTGAATGCATGGGGCTCTGAATGCATGGGGCTCTGTGAATGCATGGGGCTCTGTCAATGTATGGGGCTCTGTGAGTGCATGGGGGCTCTGTGAATGCATGGGGCTCTGTGAATGCATGGGGCCCTGTGAATGCATGGGGCTCTGTGAATGTATGGGGCTCTGTGAGTGCATGGGGGCTCTGTGAATGCATGGGGCTCAATGTATGGGGCTCTGTGAATGCATGGGGCTCTGTGAATGCATGGGGCTCTGTGAATGCATGGGGCTCTGTGAATGCATGGGGCTCTGTGAATGCATGGGGCTCCGGATGCATGGGCCTCTGTGAATGCATGGGGCTCTGAATGCATGGGGCTCTGTGAATGCATGGGGCTCTGTGAATGCATGGGGCTCTGTGAATGCATGGGGCTCTGTGAATGCTCACTGTTGCATGGCTCTGGGAACTGGGGGAGCTAGACTGGCACCTAGTGCACGGAGGCCTGCTGGCTCTTCCTCTCCCTTCACAGGAGTTGTTAGTGGGGAGCCCCCTGGGTCCTCCCGGACACACACTAAGTCCCCACATCTGCCTGGTCGGCCACCACACAGTCTTTGCTCTCTCTTTTCTCTGCACACCTTTGGTTCACGTCATGCCTTGCTGCTTCGGGTGGCCGCATCCCCCTGGGTTGGACATTGTTAACAGTTCTCTTGGATTCTGCCAGTTTGTCCTGTCAGTCAAGCAACGACCAGCACTATTTCTGTCATGTTCCACCGTGCATAGCAGATCGCGCTGCTCCTGCTGGGCACAGTCACTCTCCCCTGAAGCCCTTTCTGTCCTAAATTCATGTACCTGCACTGCTACTGCTGCCTACAGGAACGATGGAGATTTCCTGAAGCCAGTCTATAGGGTAATTAATACTTGAGGTGAGACTGAGGCCCTGAGCTCATCTTTCTCCTTTACCACTCTATTTTAAGTAAGACTGACCGACCAGCTTCACTACACTCCTTATCTGAAGAAAGGTGCAGAAAAGTATCAAGCATCTGATCACCTGAAATGCCTCCTCCCCACTAATACTTGATTTGTTGGTGTAATATTTTGCACATAACTTGAGAAGCAATTTAGAAGACAGCCTTACAATTTGTTTTTCTAGAACCAGTCCTAGGCTGGATTCTCTAGAGCAGCGGTTCTCAACCTTCCTCATGCTGCAAACCTTTAAGACAGTTCCTCGTGTTGTGGTGATCCCCAACCATAAAATTATTTTCGTTGCTACTTCATCACTGTCAGTTTGCTACTGTTATGAATCATCATGTAAATATCTAATATGCAGGATGTATTAGGCGACCCCTGGGAAAGGGTCGTTTGACCCCCCCAAAAGGGTTTCGACCCACAGGTTGAGAGCCGCTGCTCTAGAGTAACAAAAGCAGTGAAACTTTACACACACACACACACACACACAAATACATAGATAGACATCGAGATTGATATCGAGGAAATGGCTCAAACAGTTCCGTGGATATCACACAAGGACTGATGAACTCAAGACTGAACAATCACGTGAGCCTTCTGGCTGCAGAGGCAAATGAGTACAGAGTCAGCAGGCTGCGGACAAGTCCCAGGACCAGCAGGCAGTACAGCAAGCCCCTGGCTCCAGCTAGAAAACTTGGGAGGGTTGATAAGCCAGAGAAAATCCAAATTCAACAAAAAGCAAGCAGTCTTTCCCACAGCATCTACTCACCTTGGAAGCAGGACACCCCCCTGAGAGGGATCTCATCCTACAGGATTACTAGTTGTTAACTGCTGTAGGTTGACACTCACATGCTGGTGGGTGTCTCCTTATCTAGGAGCCCCGGTGGTGTAGTGGATCCTCACTTGACTGCATTCTGCAAGGTCAGCAGTTCAATGCCACCAGCTGCTCATTGGGCGAAAGATGAGGCTTCCTACTCCCGTAAAGTGTTACAGTCTCGGAAACTCACAGGGCAGTCCTACCCTGTCCTGTAGGGTCACTCTGACTCAATGGCAGTGAGTTTTGTGTGTTCTAACCGACTGGCCAGAGCATCAGAAGTGGCCAGCATGTCATATTTTCTGAGAGAAGGCTGAACTAACCTTTCAGATATAACCAAAGATCTGCTGCTTTGTCCTTTATTCAGACTTGGCTCTGAAATGTGCTTATGTAAAGGACACAGTAGCCTTTAAAGCCCCCCACCCCACCCCCAAAACACAGGCAAAACAGTGAACAAATCCTTGCACGGTACTCAGTGCCCGAGGAGATAAAATGATGGATCAAAAGGATTATTGTTATTTTTGCTTCATGAGGGGTTCTGGGTTTTGATGCTCACTGGCCTCTGGAGAGAGCTGGAATCAGGGAATTTCACGACGGCTATCAGAACCAGTCAGCTCCGATGACTTTAATTGAAACCAGACTTCTGGAGAAACCCTGCTGGGCTTCTAATTACAAATCAGAAAATGGATGGAAGAGGGGGTCACAGATAAAGGAAGGGCTTCCCACCCCCACCCTCTGAAATTAGCTCAGTGTATTAATTCCGTGAGCAGGCGGCCGGGCCTGACAGTATGCTTGAGTAATCGGAACCATCTGCCCCGTGGGCTCAGGGCTTCAGCATCTTAATCCAGCTTACGACTGGCCGTGCACCGACAAGCCCTCTGCCCTCAGCCCTGCCGGGCGCCCGCCCTTGAACACACGAGGCTGACTGAGGCAAGGCCTCCGCCCGGGATGGCCTACGGTAACTGAGGGCATCTACTGTTTGGCTTGAGTTCTCAGCCTTCGTCTGGGGGGTTCTCATTATTCTTCCTACTGCTGTCTTTGTGGAGAGGAAGCCATGGCTTTCTTTGTGAAAAGTATGATAAGCAGCCAGATAAAGAATTTAGGATTGGGGGGCCGGTCTGAGGAGAAGAGTGAAGAAGGCAGTCCTTCCGACCCTGCGGCAGCCCAAGGCATGACGAGGGAGGAGTATGAGGAATTCCAGAAGCAGATGATCGAGGAGAAGTGAGTACCAGCTGCCTCTTTTCCCTTGAAGAGCAGAGGGCATCTCCTGGGTGATGGCGTCTGCCAGCCGTGTCTTCCTCATGCAGCCGCCCTTCCCGGTGCTGTGTGCCTCTCACCCCGAGGAAGCTCCCTGCCTGCAAGAGCGCCCACAGCCACCTGTCTGGGAAGGAATGGAAAGGTGGAATAAACAGTGTGTCGCTCCCCGCTTCTTAATGCAGTGCCATAACCCTTTCGTGACCAGATTACTTCCCACTCTGGCTTTTGGCCTTCCAGGAAGGGACAGATGCTGAATTCAAGGGCGAAAACGTTTTCCCGAGGCAACAGGGATTTTGCTGCCATTGTGTGGCATCTGTCCCAGGTGGCTGTGGTGGTAGGATTGGTGGGGTGAGGCCCATTGGCATTTAGGTCCCACCAGGAGGCAGCCTCTGGGGAATCCCAAAGAGCCCAAGAGGCTGAAGATATTGGTGGCACGATGTGACTATGTCACCGAAGGGTTAACCCCTTCCCTGCCTGTGCATACAGTTCCCTCAATAGCATTTGAATTGTCCAAGCGAAAAGTCATGTGTCTAACGATCTTCAGCCTTCTGCAACCCGCCCTCCTGGGTGGGAAAACCTAAGCATCCAGGTTTCATACCTGGAAAGGGGTCTTAAAGGACCTATCAGGGAGGATGGGACTGTGAGCTTTTGCTGAGAGTGATGGGAAAATTGTAACTGGACCGTGTGGGGGCTGGGCAGCACGAAGATTGGTTGCATTTTTTTGAGGTGAAAATACGGTTGTTGGTGTTGCTGTAAGCAGTAACTTTGGGAAAACCCAGACCGTTTAGTTCAGGGGAAGAGGACGGGAAAAATAACACAACATAAAACCTGTTTATTTTGTTTGTGTGAACAAAGTCCAAACAGGTAACACAGCAATAAGGTCAGAAGACCCTGTCTCTCTGCGGGATGTTTTATGATGGAAGATTTTATAAACATTCAGAAAAGTGCAACAGTACAATGAATCCCTCTATGTGCACAGGATGCTGATTTTTTATTAATTAATTTCTTTTTTCCAATACAATGTAAATTTGATGGCCAACGTTTTGCCATATTTGCTCACAGGCAGGTAGACAGGTAGATGGTTGACAGCTAGCTGCGTCGATCACCATTTTAAAGTAGATTTCGGACATCACGGTATTTATTGGCTTCTGTGGAGTTGGCCCAGGAGCTCTGGTGGTGCAGTGGTTAGGCTTTGGGCTGTGATCTGCATGGTGGGTAGTTTGGAACCACCAGCAGCTCCCAGGGAGAAAGACTGCTTTCTACTCCCGCCAACAGCTACAGGCTTGGGAAGCCACAGGGGTCTCTAGGAGTCAGCACGGCCGGAGTTTGGTTTGGGTTGGGAGCTTGAGTCCATCACAAACCATTTAGGTCACCACGGAACTCAGAAACCAACTCAGTCCAATGGAAATGGGGTTTATGTTAAGGAGGCAAGATACATTATGAAGCCCAAGGGCAGGAACCCCCAAGGGCCTCCTAGGTGCACCCCACCTAGGCAAGCAGAGGCGGTAGGGACAATGCACGCACTTTATATCACTCCAGCTCAAGGCCTCCTCACTGCCTCTTCTCCCGGCCCCCTCCCTCCCTCCCTCTCTCCCTCCCTCCCTCTTCCTTTCTCCCACTCAAACCTGCAGGGCAGGCAGGAGACAGCAGCCCCGCCCCCTCCTCCTTCAGTTCTGGCCACACTAAGCTAGGAGTCTCTGTCTTTCTCAGAGAAGAGATTGTATTTACCCAGCATGGGCCAATGGGTGCACCCAGAGGGCAGACCCCACGCAGGTATGCTTAGCTGGGAGGTGTGGGGGAGAAGGTGTGAAAGTCAAAGTCTCCCCTCGGCCCAGGAAACCTCCTCACAGAAAAATAGAAGAGAAAGGACGGCTTTCTTTGGGAATAGGCGTTAAGCTGGAATATGACAGCACAAGCAAGGACAGGAAGAAACGTGAGCCTTTATCCAGCTCCTGGGGTACAGCAGCCACGGCACTCACGGTTTCAGTATCTTGGGGGGGGGGTTACTTGACGGCACCCCAGGGAACTGGAGGGAGGATATTCTTCCTGATGACCTGATGTGAAAAGGGAAGGAAGTCTCCCAGCTCCTTGGGGAAACACACCTTTTTACTTTTTAATGCAAATTAGGTGGAGGTTTACAGAGCAGAGCATCGGTTTAATTTCAGCAATTCAGACTCATTCTGATTCAGCTCCTCCACTGCAAATCCCCTCAATGTAATGTCTGTCGAGCATCCTGCATCCGCCCTGTGTCTGCTGTGTCCATTCCTCCTCCTATCCTCTCGCTCTGAACTCGGTCCCTGGGTCAATGCTGCCCTTTTGATCTCCAATGGTTGATGGTTCTAAACCTGCAGGATGACTGAGTCTTGGGGGTTCCCCCAGTCTCTAGCTGACCAGTGAGCCCGGTCTCTTTGCTGATGTTGAGTTTCATTCCACATGTTTCTTCCCCTCCATCCAGGACCTTCTAATGTGATCCCCAGAGCTGTTGGTGGTGGACGCTGGGCACCATCTAGTTCCTCTGATCTCAGAGTCATGGAGATGGATGTTTACAAGCCCATTGGACTAATTGGGAACTGTACTTTCTAAAGAGACAGAGAAAGAATTTGCCCGCAAGCCAATTCTGCAAGCACAGAGAGCAGGGGGCCCTCTTCTTTATTTTCAGCCAAGGGAATGAAACCTTTGTTTTTCAATTTGGAGTTGTCCCCACAACGAGGAGAGGGTGCTCCTGGATGTTCCCTGAGACGTGACACCATCTGCTAACCCACCCACCCACCCACCTACCAGTGAGTGGCATGTGGAAGAAAGGCCTGAGGAGCTGCTTGTGTAAAAACTAGAGCCTCCCAGCCCCATATGACGCAGTTCTAGCCGGCATACACGGTATCCCCATGAGTCAGATTGGACTGGTGGCCATGGCAACCTGGGTCATTAGGGTCCCGCCCTGTCTGTCTGCTCTGGGGTTGGGAAGAGTGGCCCCGAGTCCTGCTCATGGGCGAGGGCCGTTTTTTGAGTCCTCCTGAACGTAATTCTCTCCTTCAACCTCCAGGATGGAAAGGGACGCCGCCTTCACCCAAAAAAAGGCCGAGAGGGCGTGTCTGCGAGTCCATCTCCGCGAGAAATACAGGCTTCCAAAGGTACGACCCGCCGCACGGGCTAGGCTGATAGGAGTGGCCGAGGTAGAGGACCGTCCGCCAAGGGCTGCCTTCGTGAACGTACACCGCATGCCCGTGCACGAGCACGCACCCGTCCCTATTCATCTTCCACGTGCCCGTGCATGAGCACGCACCCTTCCTTCCTCATCTAGAGCACTTCACCTGGGGATTGGGGCCCTGAACTGGGAGTTCATACAGCCTTTATCTCTGTGAACCTCCACATCCTTTCCACAAACCGGGGTTAATACCTGTAGATGACAGGTTTATGTAAAATCTACCTATCTATCTACCTGTCTATTTATATCTCAAACAAAAGCTCACTGCCATCAAGGGACGCTGACTCACAGCAACGATAAACGACAGGGTAGAACTCCCCTGTGGCTTTCTGAGACGGTAACTCTTTACGAGAGTAGAAAACCTCTTTTTTCTCCCACAGAGCAGCTGATGGTTTTGAACTGCTGACCTTGTGGTTAGCAGCCCAATGTGTAACCACTAGTCTGCATGCCTGGGATCCCCATGAGTCAGAATGGACTGGATGGCCAGGGTAAACTGGGGCTCCTAACTGCAAGGTCAACAGTTGGAAACCCCAGCAGCACTGTGAGAGAAAGATGAGGCTTTCTACTCTCATAAATAAAGTTCACAGTCTTGGAAACTCACAGCCATCTACCGCCTCATTTTACACACCAGGAAACTGCAGGAAAGTGGTGGGTTATCACTTTGCAACGGCCCACCTCTACTGAGCCACAGAATTCGGTGAGAGCTTGGGTCCCAACACCTAATCTGCACTAGGACTAGCCCGCTGTACATTTGAATGGGGGCTTTGATTCTGTGGGTGCGGCGGGGAAGCAGAACCTTGCATGTCGTGGCTGAATGTAAAATAGTTCATTGTGCATGAGCAAGTCAGCGCAAGACAGCCCTGGCTTACCTTGCTGATTGGGTGACCCTCTGACACTGATGGAAATCAGACACTACAAATGCCAGGGGGTGAGTGGTGACCTTGGTTCCCCAGTGTCCAACTTCCCAGAGGAAAGGCACCACATAGTGCAGGAAAACAGTTCCATCCTGGGACCCTCCTCACTTTCCCGTGCCTATCCCATGTTACTCGAGTCTGGAGACACACACACACCCTGCCGCCTCTCATGCCCCCACATCCATGGTCACCCCCCTCTTCCACAGCCAGGACCCTGGGTGCTCTGGGGCTGGAAGGAGGCCCTGGAAACGCGTTTTTTCCAGAGAGCAGCAAGTCTCCTGGAAGACGCCCAGCGGCTCCCCAGCGCCGCCTGCTGTCCTCTGCAGGAACCGCACCCACGTGCGCGAGCAGAAAGCATTCCTCCCGGCTGTGGGCGGTACCATGGGCAGAGGCATGGGCAGAAATGTATGGAGCCGATCTTTTTAAAACATCCCGTGGAAAACACTATGGTTGCTGTTAATTGCCCTGTAATGTCCTGTGACTCCCGGCGACCCACTCTGTGCAGAGCAACGCTGTTTCGTGGTTTTCAAGGCTGTGGCGGGCTCTGGTAGGTGAGTTCAAACCATAATTATTTGGGTAGGTAATGGAGAGTTTCACCCTTAACCCTGAGCGCCAATCTGGGATACCGTTTTGTGTTTAAATTATTTTATTTGGGGCTCTTACAGCTCTTATGACATTCTGTACATCAATTGTATCAAGCGTATTTGTACATATGTTGCTGTTGGCAGATAGGGCAGGGATAGGATGTCCATTGACGCATGCCCAGAAAGCCAAGCACGAGAACAAAGGGCGGCGCACTGCACATGCTCAGAGGCCCAGGTTTTGCTGCAGGTGGGCATGGGGGGTGCGCTAATCCTGAATCGGCCCACCTGGGCCAGGTGAATGCAATTCAGCCAATGGGGTCGATCTGTGGTCGTCCACCACACCTCCCCGTGGTGGGATCCTTGAAAAGGCAGGAGCCTAGCGTCCGGGAGGAGGGACTTGGAAGAGAACTTGGGTGAGATCTAACAGAGAGTGGCAGGGAAAGAGCTCTTTGCGTGACACCGAGCAGTCTCTGCCAGGCTGCATGGTCGGGAGGAATCCTGTGGATGCCGCGTAAAACCTGGAACAACTTCTAACTCTCATTAAACTCACTTGGATCACGAGCCAGGCTTCGGCGTGAACTCTTTCTCACGCGGAGCCAAGGACCGAGGTGCAACTGTATCCCCAGAGAGATCTAACATTGCCACCTTCATTTCCAAAGCATTCTCTACGTGAACCCTTGGTATAAATTCCTCTTTTTTCCCTTCCTCCTGCCCTCCCACCCTCGTGTATCCTTGACCAATTATATGTTGTTATTGTTATTTTGTATCTCCCTTCATTCACATTTCTGTGACTCCTCCCCTTGGTGGGGGTGGGGTGGTGACTATATATCCAATCTTGTGATGGGTTCCTCCTTTCTCACCCTTCCCCCTCCCTGACCATCCCCTTATGAAGGCCAGGGTGTGTATTTTCTTCTGAAGTGACCCAGCTCTAGCCAGCCTGGAAGGGCGGGTACTGGAAACGGCTTTCCAGGAGTTGCAGGAGGCCATAGCCAGGTGAATGGGCCGGTGGTGGGCACGGCCAGCAAGGAGTTGGGTCAGAAGGGGCAGGGTCCGCTCACCTCACCAGGTGGGTTTAGAAATGGTGGCGCTTGTGAGCGAGGAGTGTTCTGTCTTGAGAGACGAGTCCGAGTCCGGGACAGAGGAGGTGAAGGTCATCATGCTCAGCCCAGCCCGTGAGTGCAGGGTCTGTATTCTAAGGTGAGCTGGGCCTGGCGCTCTCTGGGAGTCTGCAGAGGAACCCGGAGAGAGTGGTGGCTTGGAGAAGCCATCAGAAAGTTCCAGAAGGGAACAAGGAGACCATAGAAGGAGACTGCCAGGCCTGTGTGGACGAAGTGGAGGGAACAGATGGGAAGCAGGCCCCGATGCGCACCTCCTAGGCAGTCTGCCAAGCCAGCTGCTTCCAAGGGAGGATTGTTGTTGAAGTACTTGCCAGGTCTTTATTCCACAGCACCTCTGGCCTAGGAAGACACTTCAGCTTTTCTGTCCCCCACAGGGACCCCCACCAGCCACCCAGGGAGGTACTCATGGGGGCCTGTTCCTTGAGGACCTGTGGTCAGGAAGGGAACCGCAGAGCCCCTACCAGGGCACAGCGCTGAGACCATCCAAGGGGCGTGCCCCCATCTCTTCCTCTTCAAAGAAGTCCTCTCCCCAGAGCGCCTTTGCCAGAATGCTGGGTTCCCGGACCACCACATGACCTAGATGCCTCAACATCCAAGAGTGGTCTTGGTTTTTCTTAAAACTCTTTCTACTAAAAAAATTAATTTTATTGTGTTTTGGGCTGCAAGTGGACCCAGCAAATTCAGTCCTCCTGCAGCAGTTTCGGTGCATTTTGCTCCATGCATTGGTTGCCTTTTCCCCAAAGCATTGACACGCTCCTTATTTCCATTCTAGTTGTTCTGTCTCCGTAAATCTAGCTCCCCTGTTCCCCCCTAACTTTGCCATCTCAGGGCCCGGGGCAGTGCTGACCACCTGGCTTCATTCGGATGGTTAGTTAGCAGAGCAGCGCACTCACAGGAGATGCAATTTCACTTAGGAGCTGCTCTGTCACGGGGCTGCAAGGCAGCCTCCGTTAGCACGTGGAATTCTGAATTTAAAGGCGGTGCCCGGGCGAGAGCTGTCTCCAAGGAGTCTCTGGTCTGACCTGGTCCAGTAAGTCTGGCCTCGCCTTTAGGAATCTTGAGTTTCATTCTGCATGTTTCTCCCGTCCTATCCAGGACAGCCACTGGTCAGTAGTGGCGGCTGGGCAGCATCGGGTTCTTCTGGCCTCCAGGGAGGTGAGTTCACGTTTCAGATACAAGTCCTGTAGACTCATTTCTTCTCTGAGTCTTTGGTTTCTTTCTCTCTCGTTTGTGCCACATGTGTAGGCTTCAGTGTCGAATTTTAGCTAGCCACTCACCCAAATCTACCCACCAACTTACGATGTAGAACACATCGTCTTTGTGAACGATGTATTGTGTCAATTGACCAGCCAGACCACAAGACTGTGGTCCTAAGCCCTGAAATAAAGTCAAATTTCATTATGTCTTTTCTAATGACAGAGAAGCACACATCCCAAGTAGACACTGAGTGCATCATCATAAAGCTACTGTGAGAATTCCCTCCACCCTCACCAACGAGCCAACCGTGGAGACCTGCGAGTATCCACATGGACCCCGGCTCCACAGGGTTTCCCACGGCCTACAGCCCAGAAGTGGATGTGCTATAGCCAGGCCTTTCTTCCGTGACCACTCAAACTGGGCAAACTCAAACTGCCAGCCTTTTGGTTAGCAGCCCAGCACATTAACTGTTGGCAGCACCCACAGACTCCCCCCATCCTCCCTAAGGCCCCTCTGAGTTCCATGTCCCCATCAGTCATGGTAGAATTTAGAGTCTAAAAGACCTGCTAACAAAGAAATGTCAGTGGGCAGAAATCAAGGGGCTCCAGGGCCCGTTGGCCTCTGAATCACAAACGTCCCCGCCTCCAGGCGTATGGCAGAGTAGTGGCCCCGAGTCATGTGATCAAGCCCACTCTGGGAAGCAGCGTCAGGAATAGCATTCGCAGTCCACGGGGCATTGGATGCATTCGACGTGCCTTCCGGCTAATGAGCACGACCCCCAGGGCACCCCCTTCACAATTCTTTGGGGTCACCCTCGCAGCAGGGACACGGCAGCAGGAACCAGGCCGGGCTCTGTGCCCTCTCCAGGCCCTCTGAGAGCAGAGTTGAAGGAAACGCCTTCCTGGGAGCTGTCAGGTCTAATCAGGGTGAGCCGGCGCTTGCTGGGGCCGGAGCTGCTTCTGCTCAGGACTGACAGTGCCGTGTTCGCTGTGAAAGGGAGTTTTCCTCCGTGGATGATTGCAAGAGGCGAACTGGCTTCTGGAAAGAGGAACGCTGTTGGCCTGGCCCTCTGGGCAACCAGACAAAGGGCCCCCGGCTCAAATGTGTTCATTGTTCGTGACAGCGGCGTCTGTCTGACTGCTGCTCTTTGATGGTCGTCTCTAACTGCAGTAATCAGATAAGTCATCAACAAGTGTGCTAGGCAAACTCCAGTCGTCATCTGAAGTGGACATCTTTGTGGTTTGCTGTTTGCTGATGAGAGCGGTTCGGACTCCCGCGACCTGCTGGACAGCAGACAGGAACGAGGGCCCGGGTCATCGTTGTTCGTGTGTTAGCTTCCCGAAGGCTGCACCAACTCCTCCCTCGGGGACAACCCCGTTATCCGACCATTTGCATTTATCACAACAGGAAGACATCGACTGTCTGGTGGCCTCATGGTAAACACGTGGGGCTGCTCACTGCCAGATCCATCACTGGAAACCACCCGCCATTCCTCGGGACCAAGATGAGGCCTTCTGCTCCCACAAAGAGTGGCATTCTGAGTTAAACTCACAGGCACGGTTTTGCCCTGTCTGGTGGACTCGATGGCAGCGAGCTTGGTTTGGGGTTTTCACCTGACTTTTCTGTGCATTAGCTACAAGAGGCAAGAGTAACACAAGTTCTGGTAGTTACGGCTATGCATTACCTTGCCTGGGCTGGGGTTCTCAGTGACTTGGCAGTTACGTTATGGTGTCATTTGGCAAGTACATGATGATGTAGTCATCCTCCATTTGATGACCTACCATGGCCATCCTCCATTTTCATGTAATAACTTGGTCTCTGGAACCTAACCATGCCAATGAAAGAGTAGGCAGATGTGGCCAATCCTGTAAAGCAGTGTCCCTAGATACATGTCCATCATCACACATAGCAACCCTAGAGGAGAGCGTAGAACCAGCTGTGTGTTTCCGAGACTCTAATGCCTTACAGGAGTAGAAAGCTGCATCTGTCGCCCTCGGAGCAGCTGGTGGTTTTGAACTGCTGACTTTGTGGTTAGCAGCCTAGGGCGTAACTCATTATGCTAGAATTGACTCAAGGGCAGTGAGTTTGGTTGGTTTGTCTATGTCCAGCCTGTATTGGTTTTCCCTAGTTGTCAGACTCGGGGTAGTTCAGAACCAAGCCAAACCGGCCCATCCAGACTCCTGGCGACCCGTGTCGCAGAGTGGACTGCCCTCCATGGGGTTGTCAAGGTTGGGTCCTTTGGGGACACAGACCCTCAGTTTGTTGTTACTGTGTGCTGTTTTAAACTGTTTTAAACTGCTGACCTTGTGGCTCTCAGCTCCACACATCCTAACCACTAAGCCACCAGGGCTCCTGCACCACCAACCAGAGGACTCCAAATGGAGTAACCCATAGTCATGCTCACTTCCGGAGTGCACGACAGTCCACCTGCTACCCCTCACCTGGGCCCTCACTGCCTCCCTCTCTACTGGCCCCATCTTTAGGAGGTCTAATCCCCTCTTCCAACTCCAAACAGACAAACCAACAGGCCTTCCAGAGTAACCACCGTTTCTAGGTATTGTCTCTTAAGCGCCCCAATCCCCTGCTCTGCCGCATCCTTCCTCCTGAAGAAGCTCCATAATTTGTCCAAACCCAGTTGAAGTTTGGGTCTTGTCTTTGGGGACTTCTTGCCGTTGGTGGCATCCTCCTTGTGGTGAGCAAGCGTCTCTGGTATCGCAGCTCTGGTCCTCACTCTCCCCAACAGCTTCTTTCTTCTCTGTCATCTTCCTGGGTGATCCTGGCCTGCCTCCCAAATCTGGGGCTTTTCTCCCCATCTTTTCCAGTGGATGTCTGGCTGTCAGTTTCAGCTAGGTGGATGACTCTCACAGCAACCCCTCCAGTCCCTTATTTCCCCTAAATTCCACCGCAGCATCTACTCTTACTTGGTCACCTCACCATCTAGCAAGCTGACCTCCACCACGGACTCTCTAGAGGTCCCTGGAAGCCTTTGCCCCTCCAACGTGAACTCCACCTGGCTTACCACCTCATAGCAAGTCGCCAAGTCACCCTAATATCCCCTCGGTCATTTCTGGGTGGTGCAAAAGGTTGTTGAGCTCAGCCGCTAAGAGTTGGAAGTTCGAATCCATCCAGAATGCCGTCGAAGAAAGGCCAGGCCATCCCATGGGAAATCACCACTGAGAAGCCTGTGGAGCACTGCTGGGCTCAGACTCACCTGTGGTCACCATGACTCAGAATAGACTCTGTGGGCGTTTGTTGTTATTGTTTTGTAGATAACTCTTGACTCCTCCATGGGCAGGCAGGGCTTTATCGTTTTCCACCTCTATTGTCACTACTCTACTGTCTTCAGCTTGGAGTCCCTCAAATCTGCAGAGTGAAGGGTGTAACACACCAATCTGATCCTGGTCCTCTTTGGGCTATGGTTAAAAAGGCTTATCACTGCCCTTCAGGATCAAGTCTAAAATCCTTGGCTTGCACCCATGATGCATGTACCCCTAGCTCCCTGTTGCAAATGCACCTCCCTCCCCTTCTGTCCCCATAGATGCTGCCCCCCTCACGAGATGGGGGAAGTACCTGTGCACTCGCCCCTTCGTCTTCTGTAAGATCTGAAGGATGCTGCTCTTCTGGAGTGTTGCCTGGCCTCCCTGTCTCCTCGGAGCCCCCAGACCGTTTGTACATCTCTGTGACATCATTTTGTTCTGACTGGGTGACCTGCAGTCCCAGGGCTCTGACCTTAGTGACCCCTGGGATGGAGTAGAACAGTCCCCACAGGCTCTCTTTCCTAGACAGGAGCTCTGGTGACCCAGTGGGTGCAGATGTGGCCAACAGAGAGAGTGGTGAGTTGAGAGCCACTTGCTGTTCCGTGGAAGAGAGATGTGGCGGTCCACTGTCAGAGAGATGGTGCCTTGAGCGCCCCACGGGGCAGCTCCACTCTGTCCTGTGGGTCACTCTGGGTCGGAATCAGCTGCACGGCAGCAGCTTTGTCTTGTTGGCTTGGGTTTGCTTTCAATCGTTGGAATAATGGTTCTCTGGACCTTTCTCCCATGCAGCCACTGGGCGGGGTTTGAACAGCTAACTTTTCCGCTGGTCATCCAGAGTGTGACCAGTGTCCAGCAGAGCTCCTTCACCCGCTCTCCCCACCATAAATAGCCTCTTGTGTGTGTGTCAGCCCTCCCTGCTGGCCTGCGGACCCTGTAATAAAGGGGCTCCTCCTTCATCTGTACCCTCCTCGCCTAGCACAGTACCTGACATGGCAATGTCTCTCTCTCTCTCTCTCTCTCTCTCTGATAAGTAAACCAAAACTCAACTCACTACCCTCAAGTCGATTCTGTCTCATAGTCACCAGGGTGGAACTGCCCCTGTGAGTTTCCAAGACGCTAACTCTTCACTGGAGTAGCTAACCTCATCGTTGCTGATGAGTAGATGTTATTAGATGGAAGGAGGGGGGAAAAATACGGATACACCCAAACAATAAAGTATTCAACGAAAAAAAAAAGCAACAGAAATCATTTGTGGACCGTAAGCTTGTAGTTGTGAAAATACATTTTCATGAAAAACATGCAGGACTCCCCATTATGCTCCTGTTTCAGACATTGATATGATGATCTTAAATGCCTCCCTTCTTTACAGAGGAGAAGGCATGGGTTTTAAAGAAACCGCAAGATGTTTCTTCTTTCCCTCAAAATGAAATGAGCCCCTCTCCCAGTGCATCTGTGAGTCCAGCCAAATTAATAAGAGCAAACAGCTCTACAATGAGTGCTAATCCTATTAAGGAGAGTTGTCTATCTTGGTTAGGCACTGGGGGATCACGCCTGCCCCCTGCTGGGCCGTGAAGTTGGGTTACACCTGCTGTTTGTCGCTGTATTAAGGGCGGCCTTCATTTAGGAGGAGGGTAAAGACGGTGGGGAGTGGGAACCGGTGGGAATAATGGTCTTGGAACACGTCACGTCGTGAAAGCCCTTAGAACTGAGACAGAGGCCCTTCCTAAAATTATAACCACACCGGTGGCAGCGCAACTTTAGTCGCCAGCCTGCTTCCAATGTGTTCTCGAGTTCCCAGCAGCGCCCAACACCCCGACCCCCTGAGTTTCTGAGCATCTGTTGCAGGTGGTGGCATGAGGGGCCAGGGGGGCGAGCATCAGAGTGCCCTGTGCGATGCAACCATCTCCTCCTTCCCTTCCCACTCCCTGTCCACCTCATTACTTCTGCTATCACCTCCAAAGAGCAGTGGACAGATGTGGGGAAGGGCCCGGGGCTGGAGGAACACATCACTGGAGGCTCAGGTAGCAGGCATGGGGGTCTCACCAGCCATGCCCTCTCCCAGCCCCCAATGGGTGCTCAAGGCTGTGAACTTTGGGAAGCAGGTGGCCGGGCTTGTCACCCGAGGCGGCCCTGGCGAGTTTTGAGCTGCCACGCTCTGGTCTAGTGGTGGAGCACACAGCCATTTGCGCTGTCCAGGAGCCCCTATGAAAGCCACAGGTCCCAGGCTGTCCTTTAGAGACTGAGGTCCTGCCCTTCAGAGAGCAAGGTCCTGCCCTTCAGAGAGCAAGGTGATGAAGCTCCTTTGTGGGTGTGGACCTGACACACACGGTTTCACAAGAGATCGGGCTGCTGGGGGTCCAATCTCATCTGGCCCCCGAGTACTGGGTGACCTGGAGCAGTCAGTTCCCCTCTCTGAGTTGTGCTCTCATGTCTGAAGGGGGAATAATCTCACCCTGCTCTACAGGGAAGAGACTGATGGCCGTGAGGCTCAACACCTCCGCATATTGGAATTGCCTGGTTGGCTTTTGTGGTAGTTCCATAATCTGTTGTCAATTTGAGACTTAAGAGTGATGGGGTGGAGTTTAGCCTGTCAATCAGGTCGCAGCTTGAGGACCTCATTTGGAGGCGCTCACTGACAGCGGGAAGCGGGACACTCACTCCCTGCGAGACATTACTGTTGAGAAGACACATGGAGCTACACTAGAGCCCTGGAGCTGAAGGAGCCAGGTGAAGACTTGAGCTGGTGCTGAGACGCTTCCACCACCACTGGATCCACAGATTTCCCACCCACTGGCCTGTGATCTTCCTGCATTCAGTGTTTTGTGAGTCTGAAGAGGAATTTACAGATTGGTATCAGATATATGGCTTAATATCGGAACTGGACTGGGCTGGGATGTTTTCTCAATATTCCATTGCTCTTGTAGATAAAGCTCTTCCTCATGCACAGGTGAGGTCTATGCACTTGGCTTTCTAGTCCACCTGGACTCACACAGCCTTGAAGTAAGGAGTCCCATGGCATAGCGGGTTATGGGCTGGGCTGCCAACTGCAAGGTCAGCGATTGGAACCACGAGCTGCTTCTCAGAAGAACGAGGGGGTTTCCTGCTCCCATGAAGAGCTCTAGTCTGTCTTACAGGCTCTATGTGAGCTGGAGCCAAAGTCAGACACAAGTCTGTGGTGAAAACCAAGAGCTTAGACTGATTCTGCTCTGAGGGTCTAAAAGGAATACATCTTAACTTCCTGAAACAATATCCCAAGTTGGTGAGGTTTCTGGTGAGCAGAAGACAAGCAATACAATGTTTCAGTCTCATCTCTCAAACACCGCCATCGAGTCAATTCCGATTCACTGCGACCCTATAGGGCAGGATAGAACTGCTCCTGTGGGTTTCTGAGACGGCGCCTCTTTACAGGAGCAGAAAACCTCCTCTTTCCCAAGTGGAGCAACTGGTGGCTTTAAACTACTGGCCTTGAGGTTAGAGCCAAACTTGTAACTACTACACCAGGGGTCCTAAATTAGTCCTGATACATGGGCTCACTCACTCACTCACTCACTCACTCTCTCACTCACTCTCTCGCTCAGACACTTAGTTACTCACTCTCTCACTCACTCTCTCCTGTTCAGTCACTCAGTCACTCTCTTGCTCAGTCACTCACTCACTCACTCTCTTACTCAGACACTCAGTCACTCAGTCACTCACTCTCTTGCTCAGACACTCAGTCACTCAGTCACTCACTCTCTTGCTCAGACACTCAGTCACTCAGTCACTCACTCTCTTACTCAGACACTCAGTCACTCAGTCACTCACTCTCTTGCTCAGACACTCACTCACTCACTCACTCACTCACTCTTACTCAGACACTCAGTCACTCAGTCACTCACTCTCTTGCTCAGACACTCAGTCACTCAGTCACTCACTCTCTTACTCAGACACTCAGTCACTCAGTCACTCACTCTCTTGCTCAGACACTCACTCACTCACTCACTCTTACTCAGACACTCAGTCACTCACTCTCTTACTCATACACTCAGTCACTCATTCACTCACTCTCTTGCTCACTCACTCACTCTCTTGCTCAGACACTCACTCACTCACTCACTCTTACTCAGACACTCAGTCATTCACTCACTCACTCTCTTGCTCACTCACTCACTCAGCACTCACTCAGTAACTCACTCGTCCATTCACCTTATTCTTCAGCGCTCAGCTCCTCCTTCTAGGAGGTCCTCTGGGGTGGTGTCCAGTCCACAGGGCTGTCACTGCAGTTTTATTTGGGGGGTGTAATGAGGAATTACACGTGTGAACTGTGTCAAAATTTCCCTGGTCTCCCCCACCTCATGTTGTCCCCTGGGCAGCAGAGAGCAGGACAAGACAGCTATTGTCCACTCCTGGCAGATGACATTTGTTAACAGAGGGAACAAGGCTGCTCAGTGTCCAGGGCCAAATCTCCTGCAGGCCCCACACTGCCGACTCTGTCGGCTCTTTCTCTTCAGGGCCGCCGTGCCCCCACCCTCTGCCCAGAGGCCCTTTCAGCGGGGTCCTGATTCAGCTCCGCATCTCCCACAACGTGTTAATCAGCACAACTGGTCCCAAGCCCTGAAGCTCGCAGGGTCAGTTCACAGATGCGCCCCTTGTCTGCTCGGCACTCCCCTGAGTCGCCTCTGCACTGGGCACCAGAACCGATGGGGCACTTGCCCAAGGTCTCATAGTCCGGGAGTGACAGGGTCAGGTCTGGCACCCACTGTCCACCTGTCATTGGCCACCTCTGCAGGACAGTGGTCTGAGCTGACTGTGGTTTCCCACAGAACAGGCATTTTGATCCTGAGCCAAAGGGGCGAGGGGCCTGGCATGGTTCCAGCAAGTGTCACTGTGTCCTCCTTTGTCCCTCCCACGCTGTCCGTGGTCCGGGCTTCAGCTCACGTGACTGCAGGGTGAGCATTGTCACCTGAAGCAACTGTCCTGCTGGTGGAGGGTCAGCAGCAGCAGCCTTCTGGAAGGATGGCGAAGGTTCTGCTTTTTGGCCTCACCTGGAGGTTTGTGTAGCTGGGATCACCTGTCCTGGCTTTTTGCTCTCAGGGTTCTCCCCTGGGCCCCACTCCGGATATACCAGCTTCACCTGGGTAAGCAATTGGCCAAGCCAACGAGACCTGCCTGCCCTCCTCTCACCTACACTGCGCTTGCCCGGGGCCGGATTCCAGCCCAGGTGAATCCCAGGATTCATGCAGCTTTCTTCCCCAGACCTGTGCTTCTGGGTGCTCGGAGGTGCCAGCCTGAGGACTGGGGACTGCCCACATGTCCATGCTTGAGGACCTTTCCAGAGAGGGCGGCAGCCAGAGGCTGGACGCATGCTGTGGGCCCACAAGTAAGACAGAGGAGCTGACTGCAGGTAGGGGTGACGGAGTGCTGAGAGGCGGCTTTCTCTCAGGATGGAGAGCCCGGTGTCCCAAGGGAAAGCGTGGGCAGGAAAGCCAAGTGTGTGGAGTGCAGGCAGGAGCCGCTCCAGGCTACAGGGAGGTGCAGAGACCAGCCAGGCTAGCACCACAACAGGGGGCAGGCTCACCCCGCCCAAAGCCCCCTCCTAAGTCTGAGGGGGGAGTCTGTGGATGCATCCCACCTCTTCGCTGGCCCTAAGGCAAACGATGTGGCCTCAACCTAGGGATGAGACAATAGCACTCAGAGTGGTTGTCGAACTTCTCCAAAGGAGCACAGCTCATAAGTGGTGGAGCGAATACTCTCATTCAGGCCAGCTCCCCTACCCCTGGGCTACAGGGCCCTGAGAATACAGAGGTAAGCAAGTCAGCAGCTACGGACATGACCCGCACGCTAGCTGTAACAATGGCTGCTGTAAACTTGGCTCCGCAAGACCCCCCAGGACAGGGTAGAACTGCCCCCTGGGGTTTCCAGGGCTCTCAGTCTTTACCGGAGCAGACAGCCACGGCCTTCTCCCGCAGGGCGGCTGGTGCAGCGGTTCTCAACCTGTGGGTCGTGACCCCTTTGGGCGGCCGAACGACCCTTTCACAGGGTTCACCCGATTCATGACAGTGATGAAGTAGCAACGAAAATAATTTGATGGTTGTGGGGGGGGTCACTACAATCTGAGGAACTGTATGAAAGGATGGCGGCATGAGGAAGGTTGAGAACCGCTGGGCCGGTGGGTCCCAGACATCAACTTTGGCTTGAGTAGCCGAGTGCTTAACCACTGTGCCATCACGATGCCGAGGACTGACTGCTCCAGTCCTTCCAGTGGGCTCACGGAGTCATTCCAAGCATGTCCACGCCAGGTGCTGGGCCAGGCTGGGCACTTCCCAAGGGTCTGTGAGATGGCCCAGTGGTTGTGGCTGATTAAGTCAGTTTTTTGGATGCTGTCAGTTTGTGGAGGCCCGCCCCTGTTTGTTGGGGGCCTGGCAAGACTGGAATGGGGAAAAGGTGGAAGGCAGGGGGAGGTGGGCATGAGGGAGAGAGTATTGGGTGGGGTTGTCTTGAGGACAGGCTGCTGGCTGACTGTGGTTGTTCCATCATCTGTTGTCCACTTGAGTCTTAAGAGTGATGGGGTGGAGTCTAGCCTGTCAATCAGGTCGTAGCTTGATGACCTCATTTGGAGGCGCTAAGGAGATAAATAGCTTGCTGGGAGTAGGATACTCACTCCCTGTGAGACATTCCTGTTGACAAGCCACCCGGAGCTATGCTGATGGCAGCCAGAGCCTTGTAGCTGGAGGAGCCATGTGGAGACCCACGTCAGCACTGAGATGCTTCCACCAGACTGGATCCACAAGACTTTCCACCCACTGGCCTGTGATCTGCCTGCATTCAACATCATTGCATGTGTTGCATATGTGTGGCGTGAGTCACGAGGGCACAGAACCAGGCAGTGTTTCATTATGTTCACATAGTGTGTGAAGCCATGTTGTAAAGAGCAACAAACCCAGTGACACGCGTGTACGTATAAGAAAGAGCTTTATATCCAGAAATCATCTTACATCAAGAAGGCAGGCATCCCAGCCCAGGCCTACTCACGTCCACAAGTCCCCTGCAGACCAGGGGCTCTTCAAACTTCCTCTCGAGCCGCAGGCTCATGACACAGAACAGTGATGCAGGCCAGGAAGATCACAGGCCGGTGGGTACAGAGTTACCCGGAGCCAAGGTCGGTGGAGGCCTGGCCGGGGGCCCTCAGCTCTCAGAGTCAGGCAGCCCACATTGGGGAACCCCCAGAGTCAGACACAGGGACCCAGCAAAAATGAAGGCAAAGGGCAGGAGAGTGAGGGGGGCTCCCAGCGTCCTTTCTTATAAGATGGCCATATCCCCAAGGAGGCATCATCGGGCTGTGAGCTGATTGACAGACTGGGTTCCACCCCCCTGTACAATTTCATAAAAATCAAGTCGCTGTGGGTCGGAACCTGGCAACAACAGGAATTTGAGCTCTGGTCTGGTTCTTCTCGCGTGGTATCAGGGGTCATCTCTTGAGGTCCTGATTAGAGGAACCTCCTCTTTAAAGGACTGGAGGGTCGTGTTTTGGAAGGTGACAGTTTCACATTACTTAGGCCCCATGGTGGTAGAGAAAGTAGTTCAGTTGGCCAAACTACTGACAACCTCTCCACCCCGCCCCCCGCCCCCGCCCTGGCCACGTTCCCAGCCCTTGCCTTTAGGACAGGGGAGAACCCCCCCCACCCCCCGCCCCCGCTGAACTCCTGCTTCTTCCCCCTCCCTCTAAGGGTGCTCAGAGATGGGAGGCCACCGCTGGGGGGAGGTAAATAAGAAATAAATAGAATGGGGCGCCTGGCCTGGAGCCGCTGCGGATTAGCTAGCTCATTAATCTCCACAACTGTTTGACGAGGAACTAATTAATCCGCTAAGTGCTAGGAAGGGCCCTGGCCAACTGCAGGGGAAGCTTCGCTGGCCACCCTGGCTGCTGAGGGGAAAGTGGGAGCTGCCATGGTCTTCAGGAAGCCTCCCCACTTTACAGAGGCAGGCAGCCACCTCTTCCTTCATCACATGCCGCTGGTGGATTTGAACCTCTGACCTTGGGGCTGGCCGCCCAAAGCATAACCTACCGCAACACCGTCAGCAGGGTGAGAATCCATCTCTAGACGTGGTCATTACCAGCCTTGAATTTCTTACCAGTGCTCAAGGAAAACGTATGGAGATAAAATGACCACCTAAGCTTTTACCAGGAGCCTTGGTGGCAGTGGTTATGAGTCAGGCTTTATGACTGCGAGATGCGCTCATGGTTCAAATCCAGCAGCCGTTGCATGGGAGAAAGATGGGGCTTTCCACTCCTGTAAAGAGCTAGTCTTAGAAACGCACAGGGGCAGCCTCCTCTGCCCTTACGCTGAGGCTGAGGCTGCATCTACTGGATAGCAGTGAGTTTGGTTTGGAAGTTTTTAGCAGACCCAACTTTACAAAGATTCTGTCACCCGAGGAACCCCCTGGTGGTGGTCCAGGCTGTGCTGGGCGTGCCACTGTGACTTGGAGATGTCCTCTATCTGTAAAGTGGCCTGATGGGCCAGCCCTCCAGGGCCCTTCCCGGTGCCAGCATCCCATGGCTATCTGCTTCCCTAGCTGGCTCTGGAAGGCTGAAGCCTACAGCCTTCATCTATTAGACCCTGAAGTCGTTGACAGGCAGGCTTCTGAGCACAGGAGACCTTTTGGGGGTGAGGTGGGGTGGTGTGTGTGTGTGTGTGTGTGTTCACATGCACACATGCATTTGGAGTACCAGAGTGGTTCAAATGGTCAACCCTGGTGGCTTCTGCTAACGGAAAGGTTGTCTGCCCAGAAGGAGTGTGTTAGTCCGGGTAGACTAGAGGAACAAATTCATAGACAAACATATGTATATAAGAAAAAGCTTTATATATAAGAGCAATTGAATATTGAGAAAACATCCTGGCCCAATCAGATCAATTCCATAAATCTCAAATCAGTCCATGTGTCTGATACCAATTTACAGATTCCTCTTCAGACTCATGCAACACATGCAATAACGCTGAATGCAGGAAGATCATAGGCCAGTAGATGGGAAGTCTTGTAGACCCAGTGGGGTTGTGAGCATCTCAGCGCCGGCAGGGGTCTCCATGTGGCTCCTCCAGCTTCCAGGGGACTAGTGTAGGTCCATGTGTCTTGTCAGCTGCAATGTCTCCCAGGGAGTGAGCAAAGAGAGAGAGTCTCCTACCTCCAGAAAGGAAGACAGAAATTCCCAGAATCCTCAGAAGGTTCTGCCACACAGAGGCCTCATTGGCTATGGGCCTGATTGACAGCTAGACTCCACCCCTTCACTCTTAATCCTCTCAAATTGCCAACAGATTATACAGCTACCACAAAAAGCCTAAAAAGAGACCTGGAGATCCACTCAGTCCTTGAAAACTCAATGGAGTGCAAACCACATGTGGTCGCCACGAGCCAATTGACTGAGAGGCAAGGGGACTGAGGCACATCTGCTCCTGTCTGTCCTGTCCTCGGCTTTTCTGGTGCCATCATCTTCTGTGCCCCTGACACCCAGTTTGCCTCATGTTAAAACCTGACCTTAGGAAATTCTCTGACTGCTGCCACTGGAGAATTTCTACTACCTTGCTTCAGTAAAGAGTTGCAGTTTCAGAAACCCAGAAGGACAGTTCTGTCCTGTAGGGTTGCTATGAGTTGGCATTGACTTGATGGCGTTGACTTTGGGGTCGTTTTGTTTCCTTTCCCGGGGGGTGTCTTTTCTGAGATTCTTGTCTCCTTGAGAAACAAGAGGCTCTGCATGCAGCCAGGTGACAGCCACAAGGGCAGCAGCCATGCTGGGGCCACACAGCAGCATGTCTAAGAACATCACCAGCCACGAAGGTTCATCTTCATCTGTGCCAGGCCCTGAGGAGGAAAAGGGACACATGGTGCATGGGACAGGAAGGGAGTCCATGAAGGCCCCACGTCTTGTCAGCAGCAGGGGGAAACGGGTTGGCAGTCGGGTGTGACAAGGGCAATGACAGAGCTCTGACCACAGAGGCCCTGCCCACCCAGATGTCACCCTTCTAGTGATGTCACTCATGAGATAAGGACAGGGCTCCCAACCTTGTGGTGCTGGCAGGGGAGGGAGCGCTGGGTGTGACTCTCATGCTTGGCACATGGCATGAGTCAGAGAGGGCCAGGCCCCACCTCCGTGGCTTCTAACCCAGTTATCTGGGACAGGCCCATGGACCTGTGCTTTCAACAGGTTCCTGTATGATGCTTATACTCAGAGACAACACCTGGGGAACCATTGTGCTCAAAGATCCTGATTGGCCAAGGGTAGGGAAGGAGGGGTCCAATGCCCCTGTTAGCTGTGAGGTAACCAAGACCACCTGCCTTCATTAAAAAATAAAATGTGTACACTTGTACATGTATGTATATGTAAAATAATAGCCATTGAGTCAACTCCCACCCTGGCAATCCGATGTACATCAGAGTAGCCCTGTGTCCCATTAGTTCCAGTAGAAATGTGTGTGTTTTTTAGGAAGTAGATCTCCAGGCCTTTCTTCCAAAGGACCTCTGGGTGGACAGAACCTCCCACTTTTCCCTCAGTAGCATTGCCTGCCAGTACCACCCAGCACTCTTCCTTCCTGCTTGTGTTACGCTGGGCTCTTGAGAGAAGACAGCTGTTACGGTGGCGTTTTCTCCTGACTCACAGAGCCTTGGGGCTGGTGAACCCAGGGCACACCAGATAACACTAAGGTCAGCAGGTCAGATGCAGGCCACTCACCGATGGCTCCCGGAATCAGCAGGCAAGATGGCAGGTCATTGGCTCAAGTCGGGAGATTGGTGAGCCAGATGTAGGTTGCAAATGCAGCGAAGAGCGAGTGAATTTCCCCCACAGCATCCACTTACATAGGGACCAGGCCACACTCCTTTCAGTGGGATGTAGGTTGTGTCCTGAGCCAGGGGCTTATATACCACCCTAATCATCACATAACCATCTGGGGGGCTTCTCCCAGCAGAGCCCATCGTGGAATTGATTACGTTACATTAGTTCACATTAGGAGGGATGACTGAGCTAAACGCCTGGGAATCCTGGCCCAGCCGAGTGGACATACAACCCCATCACCTGGCTGGACAGAAGTTTATTTTCATGTTGCTTTTTGACATGCGTGTTTTTCTGTGTGCCTCAGAGTGATTCTCCATCCCTGTGCTTCTCTGCTGTGTAGAGTGACATGGACGAGAGCCAGATCCAGATGGCCGGTGACGACGTGGACTTGCCCGAAGACCTCCGGAAAATGGTAGATGAAGATCAAGAAGAGGAAGAAGATAAAGATTCTATCCTTGGGCACTTGCAGAATCTGCAGAACATGGACTTGGATACCATCAGAGAGAAAGCACAGGCCACCATGACAGAGATCAAGCAGACGGCAGAGCAGAAGTGTTCTGTGATGTGAGGGGGCACAGGGGCGGAGGCAGGGCGCACTCGGTGGGGCACTGAACACAGCATGTATTTTAACATAGTAGTAGGCTTATGAAACCCTCTAGGAACTGTGGGCAAGAGTTATCAAGGTGGCAGAAGTAGGGAACTGAGGGACAGATGCAGAAGGGACACACCTACTTACAGACCATAGAACCCAAAGCCAGTGCCCTGTTTCCTCTTGCCTTCCTTCCTTGGGGCAGGGCTCCCTCCCCACCTCTTCCCCGGCTCCTTTCCTTGATGCTGTGGGTGTTTCTCATCTAGTCTGGCCCCTGGGTGCTCCTCAGCCCAGGGGCAGTCACAGGGAGGGATAGGAGATGAGAAGTGGAGACGGGCAGGCGGCAGCAGCCCTCTGCGAGGGAAGATCATGCTAGGGAGCACGGGAAGAGTGACTGCCGTGCGGGAGGGGAACTGGAGGTGCTTGCTCTCTCTGAGTGCTGGGTGATCTCTCCACTGCACTGGATGGCAGACAGCAATGGGAGCGGGCAAATCGAGTTGTGGAATTCACCCACCTGTCCCCTCTCTCTCCTTCCCCCTCCCTTCTCCCCACTCCTTCAAAGGAAGGGCACACTAGAGAGACTCTGGAAAGGTCTTCAGAGGACCTTCCAGTAAATCCTTTTGTCCCTGGGTGGTGAGAACAGTGACACTCAGCTACTGACCCAAAGGTGAGCGATGTGACGCCACCTGTGGGGCTGCAGCAGCCAGGTCTGGCAGTCTGCTCCCTCATGATCCTGGTCCCTGTAAACCCCGCCGGTCACAGTTCTACTGTGACGCATGTGGGGTGCCACAAGTCAGCATCGACTCAGTGGGCACGTGTTGGGATACCTGGCAGTGGTCACTCCCCTTTTCTGTTTCTGCTCCCTTTCAAAGGGATGCTATTTGAAAGGCTTAGAGCACTCACCTTGACCGTGTTTTCCAGCACATCTGTTCACACACTAAGCCGTGCGCTGAGACAACTTTTGCAGTGATTGTTGAGGTGGAGAGGGAGGTGGACTTCCCGCTTTGTCGCAGCAGGTGTGGGGAGAAGACTGGAACACGTGTGTGATGCAGTGTGGGGCTCCCTGCATACCTGCAGCTCAGACCCCACCCCCTACTCCCTAACAGTGCAGGTCACGGACACTGGTCCCATGTTCTTGTGTTCGCTGGGTGCTGCAAACAGACTTTTTGCTAGAGAAGTCAGAGTGCTAAACGCTGTATCATCACCCCCATCCCCCCCTCCAAAAAACCCCACCTGTATACAAAGGGCTCTGGGATATCAGGCTTCTTTATGCAGTGAAGAATAGAAGAAAAGGTGTAATTGAACCAACTGGAAATACAATGAGGGGAGACAGGTCATAAATAAGTGAAGGACTAGTAAGATGATTTTGTGCAGAAAATGAAAATGACAAGATCACGTGATCGTTGGTGGGGTGCGTTTCAGGCAGCGGGGGTAGTATATGCAAAGGCCCCGGTGCAGGAAGGAACTCCAAAGGCCTGCAGAAGGGCCCAAAGACCAGGATGAGTGCACATGGTTGAAGATTTGCTGGGGGCCTTTGAGATGAGGTGCTCAGGATGGAGAAATTATATGAGGCAGGAGAAGTATTTCTGAAGTAGCCAAACAAGTGGCTTGAAGGTGAGGGGCGGGAGGAGGACAGGGTTATACTATGATCAATTCCTAGGGATGTTGGAAGGGTGAAGTGAGTCAGCACCTGCACAGTTAGCCCTCGTGCCTGGCAGGTACTGAGCAGCCAGTCGTGTTTTTAGACTGACCTGAATGTGGGCAGTGAGGACTTGTCTGACTTGTCCGTAGGACGCAGGCAAAGCAGCCACAGGCTCTGGGACTTCCCTTTAGGTGGCAGGGGCTTGTCACCGTCATCTTTCTTTGAAGATGACTCATTTACACACGGTTTACACAACACCACACACACACCCTGTAGCAAGGGCAGAAAAGCATCTGACATTTAAGTAAAGACATCTTAGAGAGTAGATCAGGAGTCCTGGTGGCTTACTCACTGTTCTTGTAACTAGGAGGTCGGCGGTTCAAACCAACCAGCTCCTCCATGGGGGAAAGGTGAGGTTTGTGCTCCTGCAAAGTTTCACAGCCTTGGAGACCCACAGGGCCAGTGCTGCCCTGTCTTATGCAGCCACGGTGGTCGGAATCGGCTTGATGGCAGGGAGTTTGCGTTTCTGAGCTGCAGAGTAAATGACAGGAGTTTACCAAACCCTCTAAAACACAAAACAAAAATTAAAAACACCAGGCACCTCTGCACTGAGTTTGGGAGTAAAGATGATTGGATGAGAGACTATTGGATGTTCTTGTTTAAAAAGGTAAAGTAACAAAGAGGGAGAGACGCAGAGTGCCTGTGGCCAGGACCATCCCCCAGTCAGATCACTGAGCTCAAAACAGCTCATGCAACCTGCTTGGCATCACCAAAAGCTCATTGTCATGGAAAACCACCCTTGTATTTCTGTGAGCAGGCGTTTGAAGACAAGCCTCGTGCAGAGGTGTGTAGAGAAGGATGGCATGATCACAGGTACATCAGGGCGTGCCCCACAGAGGGAAGAAAAAGAAGTCTCCAGAACATGCTGTGTGCCGGACCCTGTTTTAGGGACTCCCCAAGAACCTGGAGGTGGGGATCTCGATGGAAAGCTTGTCCTCAGATGGACCTGCACGGTACTTTCCCACATACACACACACACACACACACACACACACACACACAACACCTGCTTCCTCGAATAATACCTTCACTTGGCACACTCTTTCCAGGTGGAAGGTGCGGGAGAAAGTTGTTCAGGTGTGTGGAAGAAAGAACGCAGAGTGAGGCAGAAGCAAATGAGTGAAGTTGGCAGAGGAGCCAAGGGTGGAGGGGTCACATGGGAGTGGTCTAACATCGATGCTGATGCATTTCCAATGCCACACGTTCCTTTCACAGACGCATGCCGTACAAAGGCCCAGGGGCACATTCCAGGAGCAGCAATAGGGGAACTGACTAGAATGGACTAAGCAAGGGCAACATGAGTTGAGTGATTGGTCAGCAGATGATGTGGCACCATGTAGGACTCTGTGAAAATGAGGTGGAGGCCGTGTCAGCATCCTCTGGCTCTACCTTTGCCTCTGGCCGATATCTCTGGAACAGAGGTCAGACCTGCCTCCACTCCCCATGCTCCATTACCGTCTTCTGACATCGAGCCACCTGCCCAGGCTCTCTGGTCTCTGCTGGGTTTGGCAAGCTATCGCCGTGGCCACACCGAACTCACAGGTTTACTAGGGAAGTTAACGAGTCTGAATAAAAAATGTGAAGGAGCCTGTCTTTAGCTGCAGTGTCTCTTCTCAGCCACGCTGGCAGGCACATCGCTCTCAGGCCTGTGGACCTGGGCTGCTGTCTGTAATGCTGTAACACTTGTGCAGGTGTTACAATGCTCCGTCAGGGCTGATAAATGCCCAAGCCTGCTGCCCCTTCTGCCACTGGCACCGTGTCTGAGATGGCTTACTTTATATGGAGTGAGTCACAGATAAGTGAAATGACAAAACTGACCAATCCCCACGTTAGAGACGTGTATACCTGACTTGCATGTCCCCTTACCCAGACATTTGATGGGCGTTACAGAGACCATGAGTGGAAGAGCCAGCAAGTGATATCACGTCACCACAGGCTCTCTGAGGACTGGGGAAATGGAGGTTGGGCAAGGGTTCATCATTACGATGACCATGATGTGACTTTTGTGTCAAAAGGGTAGCTTAGCTGCTCCCTTGAGAGACCAAAGAGGAATGAAAGTCAAAGCAGGAAGACCAAGTTGCACGTGTGGAGTCCCTGGGAATAGGCACTGCCTGGACAGTAGCTACTGCTGGACTGCCGAGCTTCTGCAGAGCTGGGGCCTTGCTTAGGCCAGATGAGGGGCAGTGGGAGATGGTCAAAGTCAGCAGATTCGGTTCATATGATGAAGCCATCGAGTCTGTTCTAACTCAGTGATGGAATAGACCTGCCCCCACAGGGCTTCGAAGGTTATATTTCTCACAAACGCAGACTGTCAGGCCCATCCCCCATGAAGTGGCTGATGGGATTGAGTCACCCATCTCTCAGTCAGCCCAGAGAAGCAATATGGGTCCTGGCCTGAGAACTGAGAAAGAAAAGTCACTATTTACTGACACGGGGCATTCGGCTGCTGACTGAAAGGTTGATGATCAAACCCATGGGATAATGATAGGCCGCCTGATCCCACTGAGACTTAGAAGCCTTAGAAATCCTATGTAGGGCCTCTGGGTTGGAATCGACTTGATGGCAGTGGGTTTCATTTGGTTTGGCAGTGGAACAGGTTCAGAAGGGAAATTCTGTTCAGTAATTATGTTTGGACAGTGTTAAGTTGGAGGTACCCAACACATCCAAGTGGAGGTATCTCACAGGAAGTCAATCTCATGAGTCTGGAGTTTAGAAGAGAGATGTGGAATGGAGTCAGGGATCAACAAAGGAGTGATTAAAGATAGGGAGCAGACTTGGCCTCTGGCTTCCCGAGGTCAAGGGCAAAAGGAGGAATCAGCAGGGCTTATTGTAGAACGACAGCCAGCGAAGTAGGAAGAAAGCCAGGAGGTAGAAGCCAAAATGAATATGGCCTTGCAACATGCACAGAACCAATGCCATTCAACTCTTGATTGCTCCCCTGCATGCTGTCCTTTCCAGAGGAAGAGGGGAGAAGGATCCTGGAGATGCCCAAGTCCAGCGTGGGGGCGGGCCAAGTTTGCTGCAAAGTGGGCATCCATGGATTTGCCTTCTTACCTCTAATAGGATTGTGCAGCTTCAAGACCATCATCCCCTCAAGCTAAATGTCTGTCTCCCCCAAGACACTCTGAATTCAATTAGTTTGATTAGAAAACAGATAAAAAGGAGTTATCTTCACATCGCTTTGCCTGTAGGAACTCAAAAGGAGCCCAGTTCTTTTCCAGAAATCCACGTTCCCCTCTTGTTTACATATTCTGAAGTCATGCTGCAGTGTTCCATATTGAGCCAAAAAAAAATACAACCTATTGCTTTGATTTTAATAATATAAGTAAACACCTGATTTCTTCTTCTTTTAACATGATAGTTGTGTGAGTCTAGGTACTTTACAGAAACAAATCTACAGAAATGCATGCATAAGAGAGAGTTTTATATAAAGGTTAAGTGCACATCAAGAAACCATCCCCACCCAGTGCTGCCCAAGCCCACAAGTCCAACATTAATCCATTAAGCCATATGTCCAACATCCATCCACAAAGTCCTCCTCCATCTCACAAAACACATGCAATGATGCCGACTGCAGGAGGAAAGCCAAGTCAGTGAATGTGTGAGCATCTCAGCGCTGGCAGGGGTCTCCACACGGCTGCTCCAGCACCCAGGGCTGCATTGGGGTAGGCCCCTGTGGCTTCTCCTCAGGGTTATCTTTCAGGAAGTGACCCTTGTCAGCTAAGCAGGGAACTGGCTAAGGCAGCTGCACCCTGGTGCGACCATCAGAAAGCAAGAGACCCAAGAACTAGAAAGGCGAGGCTCACTGAGCCATTTATCCCTCTGCCCTTCAATTAACCCCACATGTGTTTATCAGCCAGGTTGGCACAATAAACTAACTCCCTCACCAGTAAATGTTTTCAAACGAATAGCCTGGAGTTAAAGCAGGAGGGTGGGGAGCCCTATTTGCCAATTTTTGTTATGAAATGACTCCGTACGTGGCTGATTTGAGGGTGTCTTGGTGCCTCCGTGGTTAATCGTGCGCTGGTAAAGGAAAGATGGGCAGTTCAAAGCCACCAGCCACTCCATGGGATAAAGATGTGGCAGTCTGCTTCCATGAAATCTCCCTGCCATCGAGTCAATTCTGACTCCGAGTGACCCTGTGGGACAGGCTAGAACTGCCCCTACAGGTTTCCAAGACTGTAACTCTTTATGGGAGTAGAAAGGCTCATCTTTCTCCCCCATGAAGATGAGAACCGTGCATACCCACGGATGGGGGACATCAGAATCAATTCAGCAGCAGTGGGTTTGCTTTGGATTTCCGATCGAAAGCCACTAATGCAAAGTCGCTCCACCGAGCTGGGGAGAAGAACTAACCGGTGGGAATCATGAACCAACACATCAATGTGTAGGGAGGAGTACTGTTATTTGCCCGGCTGCCCTGAAAATGCACTGCCAGGGAGTTTCCCCTTAAACAGGGCCTGCTTGGACTTGCATCTGCTACAAACCCTTGCTGAGGATCAAGGTCATTTGCTGGTCAATGGTGGGGCAGTAACGGAATGAGCAGCTTCTCTGTGTCTATACAATAAATAGCTCTTCCTCAGGACTTGTGCCCAGACTCACTCGAACCACAAGCATGGGCCATCCCAGTGTCCCATCCAGTGAGCTCAGCAAAGCCTCGGTGACCTCAGGGAGGGACAGGGGGTCTGGAGATTGGCCTGAGTCCAAGCTCTGCCACCAACTTTCTACTCAGCTTGGGAAAATCACTTCATTTCCCTGATCTCCACTTCCACACCCGCAACAGAAAGGAGAGGCTGGGAAAGAGAGCAGAAAAAGACATCACTCAGGGACCCCATTGTAATTCTTCAGTGAGTGCAGGCACCTCTGACATCAGAGAGAACCAAGTTCTCAAACAGCAGCACCACCCCCTGGAGGAGGAGAGTGGCCCCCAACAATCCAAGTGGGCTGGCTGGGAAACCAGACCCCAAACCAAATCCACTGCCATCAGGGCCATACTGACTCAGAGTGACCCTATGGGACAGGGTGGAACTACCCCTGTGTGTTTCTGAGACTGTAACTCTTTACAAGAGTCGAAAGCCCAGCTTTCTCCCAATAAGTTTGGCGACCTCTAGTTTCACCCCGGGATGGTGCTGAGGACGAGGACATAAGGCAATTTACACAAATACCAGCCCTCATAAGTCGCACATCCATGCATATAATGAACACAGCTCACTTAGGAGGCGGTTGCACTGTTTGCAGAACCATGTACTTCACCAGTCCTTTGCGTAAAAATGTGGCAAACTATGGGAAAGTACTCAACACCATGCCTGCTGGTGTAGAGTTAGTATTCAATCAAAGGAAAGCAAACAAACGCACTACCGTCGAGTCAATTCCAACTCGTAGCGACCCCTAAAGGATAAAGTACAACTACTCCTTGGGATTTCTGAGAGGGTAAACCTTTACAGGCACAGACAGCCCCGTCTTTCTCCCCCAGAGCTGCGGGCGCATCGAACTGCCAATGTTATGGTGCTTAGCTCTCAGCACCACCAGAGCTCCTGATAGTCAATAGTGAAAGCTGGCCAGCAGAAAGGAAGAACAGAGAACGCAGACGTCTGAATGACCGTGCAGATGAAGAGTCTTCAAAGCAGCGTGGATTGCCAGAAGAACAAGCAGCTCTGTCTTGCAGGATATACGCATTTGAGGCCCACCCTGTAACTCGTGATAGGAGCACGCCAAGTTCCACAGGCCAGAGTGCTCCTTCGAAGCGAGGATGGCGAGACTCTGTCACATCCTTTGGACATGCTGTCAGGAGAGACCAGTCCCTGGAAACAGACATCATGCTGGGTAAAGTATTCCATCAGTGGAAAAGAGAAAGGTCCGTGTGTCAGTCTGCAATGACTAGAGAAACAAATCCATAGACACTCATGTGTGTAGGAAAGAGCTTTATAGCTCCATGAGCAGAGAGTGTCTCCCGCCTCCAAGGAGGAAATACAGGCATTCTCAGAACCCTCAGGAGAAGGCCATGCCCACACGGAGGCCTCATTGGCTATATCCTGATTGGCAGGCTAGACTCCACCCCTACACTCAAATTGACACCAGATTATGTAACTACCACAGTCTTCAACAAGTTGGATGGACCCAGTGGCTGCACAGTGGGCTCAAACAGCAATTGTGAGGGTGGCAGGCATGGGACAGGGCAGGGCTTCATTCTGTTGTGCACAGAGTCCCGGTGAGCTGGAACCAACTGGACCGCCTAACCACCACATCATGATACAGTACTTTAGCTTTTAGAGGTTGAATATGTTGACTGTGTGTAGGCGACCGCTGGGGGAGGGGATGGCAATCCCTGTATGAATTTAGGTTTTGCCTTGGCTGAAATTAAAGTTGCCTTCCCTGAGTCTCTATCAGTGGTCTTCAAATGTGGCCAAGACAAGTAAAGCTATTGCCACATGAAAACTTATTTTTCTAAGTGGATCAACTTCATAGGTGCCCAAACGTTTGGCCTACGGCACCTTATTCAGGAAAACAACAAAAGTACCCCACTGATAATGAAGCCTTTTGAACCATAGACCATAATCCACGATAAGTGTGGGCGTCTCCTGCTTTTCCTGGGTCCTTCTATAGGAGGCCTGCTTCACTCGCCCTGGCTAGTGGGTTCCGTTAGGCTGCTACACAAAAGGTCATCAGTATGATGACCCGCTGCTCCGTGGAATAAAGGCGGGACTTTCTACTCCTGTAAAGAGTTGCAGGACAGCCTCAAATAGCTACTGGCCACCTTCAGGTGGCATTTTCCTTGAGCTAACCTGACCCTATCGCCTTTCTTCTCAAACTCTCTCCCCCAGGTCCATGGGTCCTTCCCACTTTGCAGGCGCCTCCCCTTCTCAAGACATCCCCCAACCCCACTCCCAACCCAACAGCGTTTCCCTGCCTCCCTCCCTCTGCCTCTCTTCCCTTCTGGAAACTTCTCTCCATAGCACGCCAAGTTTAACGGCCTGGGGCCGGCCAGGAGACGGCCATTGTCTTTGATCCAGCTAATGAATTAATGAATTAAACAGAGGCGGGGTTCAGAAGCCAGGCTCCTCGCTTTCCCTGAAGCGGGGCTGGTTAAAGGCGGGCCTAACTGTTGGGAAACTGCCGCCCAGGCGGGAAGAATTAGGGACATGGCCTAGCCCATTCAACTCCCCTAATGGAGTTCTTGGGAAATACACATGTAGATTAGCCCCTCACAATGACCCCTGCTGATTGCTTGGAGGACCCTCCTCCGAGCCCACAATGCCACGGCTAGCTCTTTATCCTCGCACAAAGGCTGCCGGCCCTCCTGGGCTCCCACTTGGTTCTGCTCCCCCACAGGCCGGCCCTCGCCCAGAGGCTGTTGAAGTCTTTGCTGCTTTTCTCCTGAGACTCGGCAATAAACAGTAAATAAAAGCTAGCCTCACCTGGGCCTATTAGGGAACACTGGGCAGTCCCCCAGGGAATTAACTTTGGAAAACAAGCCCATAAGCCCCTTAGCAGCATGTGGACAGCAGCTTAAGGAACCTCTGCCAACCTAGTGGTGATAATAGAGATCAATTTAATATTGGGGAAATTTACCTAAAATGTATCCTCACTGGGAGGGAAACAGCAAAATACTAATTCATGATCCCAAGGGCCAACCCATAGTCATCTCAGCCCACCCAGTGCATGTAAAGGGTACATAAAGCTGTGGTGGCCTGGCATGCTGGGTAAGGGGCTGGGGGCAGATTTAGCTCAAGCTGTGGCAGAACCTCCCCTGGGCATGTCTGGTGTTTGGCCAGTGCCCAAAGGCCAGTGTTGTGGGCTGTGACTTCATTTCCTCAGGGAGGCCTCTGGGTAAAGGACTCAGCCTAGCAGAGGGATTAAGCAGCAGAGTGCAGGAGAAGATCTGAGTTCTTTGGGTTTTAAAATATCATAGCTATGGCCAGAAAGCAGCAAACAAGGAGCCAGCCAGCCCAACCCCTCCACTTCATCACAGGAAACACCCCAGACCTCAGTTTTCTCTTCTGCCAAATGGGCCCAGACAATAGCTGTCCAGCTCCGATGACAAGGGGAATGGGAAGGCATGTGGAAGACTCTCCTGTCAACCCCAGAGGACCCAGGCTACCATCTTTAGAGATCCAGGAGAAAGACCAGGCTGTCCACGCCCCCTCCAGATATCCAGTCTTGGAAACCGGAGCAGTTCTGTTGCTCTACAGGCTCAATCTGAGCAGAAATCAGCGTGGTCTCAGCGGGGTTGTAAAACATCCTTGTGGAAGCAGATCACCAGTGATGCCTACTGCAGCACCAGTGTGTCTCCCTGCCATCGAGGAGGCAACTCAGACTCCTCGTGGTGACCCGCTAGGACCGAGCGCAACTGTCCCTGTGGGTTTCCAAGACTGGAGTTCATCGGGGGAGTAGAGAAGGCCATCTGTCTCCCAATTCCAGTTCTTATCGGGGCTCCAAACCACTGGAGGCCTGGAAACTTCCAATATGGTTATACCTGGTTTTTGTTTTCTTTTTAAAAGTTTCTAACATTATTTAGGTTTGGGTTTTTTATTTTGTTTTGTTTTTCATTAAAAGCACTTTCTACCATGAATGGGAAATTCCATCCCCTGAAAATTCCCGTTCTTGTTATTTTGTGTGTTGGGGGCGCTGAGGTCACTGGCCCTCCACCTCTCCTGTGCTCACCTCTAACTTATAGTTGTTAAGGGCACAGGTCCTTTTCAATGGCCTTTTAAAGGTGGACTAGCCCAAGTGATTTTCCCCCCTTTTTTATGACTGTGTCTTGGGTCCCAGGTTAGATGGAAACTTCTGGACGCCTGCCTGGTCTTCCATTTCTGTGGGGTTGTTGGCACCGCCCACATGGTGGGACTCCCTCCACCACTCACTTGCCTATGATTCAGAGCGACCCTATAGGGCGCACTAGACTTGTCCCTGTGGGATTCCTCTCACTCTGTAAGGGAGTAGAAAGCCTCATCTCTCTCCCTGAGAACCGCCCCAGGAAGGCAGTAATCGGTAGCCTGCCTGTGAGCCGGACAGTCACTTGGGCATCTTTCCGAAAGGGGATTTGCTTGCAGAAAGGCTCCCAACCTCCAAACTCCCAACAAGAGGCCTTGGAGCCGATGCTCACTCATGGAGCAAGCCTACAGAATGGCCCTCTTAGGGTTTCCAAGACTTCAAACCCATTTCCCCATCCCCTACCGCCTCTGGTGGGTTCCTTCCTTAGAAAGCTGCATAGCGGCAGTTCTACTCTGACAGGGGCATCGCACTGGGTCAGAAAGATCCGGGCATCTCGGAACTCAAGCACCTACCGAGAAGGAGATTTGGGGAGAGAGTCTCCTGTCCTCACCTTCCTGGAAAAGAATTTTAGTTCCCTTTCGGCGAGTCCTGGGTGGAACGTATGACCTGAGGGCAGGTTCAGGACTCTGCTCCCAGAGCGCAGTGCCGACCCTAAGCCATCGTGGCTCCAATGAGTCTCTTTGGGCCAGGAAAGCCTCGAGGGGCCCCCGAAGGGGACTGAGAGGCAAGCGGATTACTCTGCAGCCCCCAGGGAAGCCCAAGGCCCTGTCCTCGGCCGATGGCCTCCCCCCATTAGCCAGAGGTTGGACCCCTCCTTGGCTGGGAAGGTTGTTGGAAGGGGTGGGGAGACACACCCTGCATGGCCACCTAGGGGCATCCTCCCCCCATCCTTATCCAGAGCAACCCCCCAGCGAGTCTCCTGGGTGTGGGGGGAGGCGAGCTGAGCCGACAGCGCATCCCACTGGGGCTCCGTCGGGCACGTGAGGTCACTGAGCCAGCGGCACAGATGGCCTTGCTGCCTCTGGGGCGGGCGCTGGGGTGAGGACGCCTGCCTGCGAGCAAGTACCAGGGGACAAGGAGGAGCCTCTAGGACAGAGGCAGCCAGGCCAAGGGAGCTGGAGCCGGGCTTCAGAGCACCGAGGCGGCGAGAGGGGCTTCCAAGCGGGTAAAAAAATAGCGGGACATTGGAACCCCGGAGATTGGAAGACTGACTCTTAGGGCGGTGGGGCCACTCAGTCTCTCTCGGCCTGCCAGGGGCGCCCGTCCAGGCGCGCAGCTCTGCGGAGGACACAGGGGAGGAAAGTCAGAGTGGGGAGGGGAGCCCGAGGCGGGAGGTGAGTCAGAGACAGAGGGGAGCCCTAGGTGGCTGGGCTGAGGGGCACAGCACTCCCTCCGGAGTCCGGGCCAGGTAAAGAGACCCCCGTCAGCCCCAATCAGATGTTCCTGTCAGCAGTTTAGAGGTTTGCAAGTGGGCGGTGGGTGCTCAGGGTGCTGGCGCCGGCGGTAAGGGGGGCTACAAGTCTGGAACCCCAAGTAGTGGAGAAAGAATAAGTCTGCAGAAGGGGCGTTGAGAGGGGCGGGGGCTGTGAGGGGGCGGGGCCGGGTGGGCTGCCCCCAGGCGTCCCCAGCCCCTGCGCCCAGAGCCTGATCAACCCATTCCAGCTGGACCCTGGCTGGCGGCGCCCCGGCTCCAGCGCACAGCCCCAAACCGTGTTGCCCACTGAGCTGGGCTTCGGGGCGGGTCCCTCCAGTGAGAAGGCCGCCTGGGGCCGGGCCGACGGGGAGTTTCGCTCTCCCTAAAGCCTCCCGCGACCCCATGCACCTGCCCAGCTGCGCGCCCTCCATGGCCGACGGTGGCTTTGCTCTCGCTGGCCACCTGCTCCGCGGCCCGGGCGCCAACCCCGCGCGACTGCATAGCATCGAGGCCATCCTGGGGTTCACCAAGGACGACGACGGACTCCTCGACCCCTTCCCGGCCCAGCGCGGGGCCCAGAGCACCAAAGAACGGGAGCAGAGGCCCGGGACTCGGGCCGCCCACGCCCAGGCACCCGCAGGCATCGAGGCCTCCCCAGCTCAGGGCGCTGAGTACGAAGGTGAGTGCACGCCCCAGGGCCCAGACTCTGGCTCCCGGCAGAGGGGTGCGCACAGCCCCAGCCGGAGATTTAGCCCCTGGTGCGTAGGATGCAGCTTCTGCTGGGTCCCTGGGAGGGGACCCCGCCGTCTCTAGTGGGAGCTTCCAACTTGTGTTCGGAAAAAGCTTGGGCACCCCTGCCAGCCATCGCCCCAGGCCCTCTGCGACCATCCCAGAGTGCGCTGCTGGCCAGCTCTGGGAGGCGGGTGGGCAACCAGGCGCCCCAGGAAGTCTCTGACTCCAACTGGACCTTGGCCCACAGCCCCTCGGCCCTACTGCCCCAAGGAGCCCGGAGAGGCGCGGCCAAGCCCGGGGCTGCTGGCCGGACCCGCGGCAGGTGACAGCAAGCTGGCGGAGGAGGAACTGCCCAAGAAGAAGCACCGGCGGAACCGCACTACATTCACCACGTACCAGCTCCATGAACTGGAGCGCGCCTTCGAGAAGTCCCACTACCCCGACGTGTACAGCCGCGAGGAGCTGGCCGGGAAGGTCAACCTCCCTGAGGTCCGAGTCCAGGTAAAGGAACCCACTGGGGGACGGTGACCCGAAAGGGAGAGTCAAGGCACACACTGTCATCAGGTGCGCCCCTGGAATTACTGGTGACCCTTTGCCCTCCCCTCTGGGTGGTCCCCTAGGCCTGTCACAAACCACCCACGGTCTGAAAGTGTAGCTTGATCTTTCCTTGGGGGGGGGTCCCCTCTTCTAAGCTGAGGAGCTGGGAATGGCTTGCTGAATGTAGAGGTTGACCGCTCTGTGGCCACAGCAGGGGTGAATCACCACGAAAAAGAGCTGGGCAGGAAGGCAAGGTAGGCAGGGAGCGACTGGAGGGTAGGTAACATGGGGCTCAGATCGCTCCCTCCAGGAGCTGAGCTGAGCTGAGGCCTTGGGTGCACAGCAAAAGCCGCATCTCCAGGCCACGGGGCCTGGAGGCTACTCAGTTGAAACTTACAGTGGGGTTAAGAAACTGACTTTGCTTCTCGGCACCTGGGCACGTCCAAGCGAAATTCCCGCAGCCTAGAACTTTTCTTTTTTCTTTTTTATTGTAGAGGGGTTTTCGCTTTAATTAAAGCTGAATTATCCTTAATCCCTGATCATTAAAATATTTGAAAGCCTTAAATATTTGCTAGTCATCTGTGAAAAACCTGGGAGGATTTCCAAAGGGGAGCGTTTACCAAGAGGCCTGAAAGGGCAAGGAGGAGGGTGAATTTCCCTGCCTCTGAAAGGCCCCTGGACTGAGGTGGTGTTTCCGTGTGTCTAATAAATTAGATTTCCAGGAAGTGTGGGGACTTAGGTGTATGGGGGCTTTGTGACTTGGCTGAAATGGGGACAGGTTCTTCGGGCCTTTTGTCTTTTCGGCTCAGTCTAGGAGGCTAAAGTAATGAGTGGAAGTCGGGGGTTTAAAGAAATTGTTCCCTAATTTGATTTGGGACAGCCTAGCAAAGACAGTCCCTTTCCCCTTAATTTAGGGCAGTGCCATGATGTCTTTGAGAGGGGTGGAAATTCTAGCACCTGTTTCCTGGGGAGGGAGGGTGAAGTAGGGAAGGGGGGACCCTGGAGAGGAAGAAAGAAGGGCAGAGGGCAGCCCTCAGGGCCCCTGCAGACCCAACAGCCCACACCCACCCCCCATCCCATCTGGTTCCTTTCTCAGACCTGCTTGTGGTGGGGGGTCCGGCTTTTCCACGGAGTATGAGATACTTAAGTGCCACGTCTGTGGCTTCTCAGTGCCCACCGGCCTGCACAGTGGCCCGTGTCTGCCCAGTGTGTAATACCCGGCTTGATGCAAACAAGGAGACCCGGTGGCCGGATGGATCAGCACAAGGCAGGGCTACTCCTCAGAGCATAGGTGTTGAAACCCACTGGCCGCTCTGCAGGAGAAGATTTAGTGAGAAAGACTTAGGTCCCTGGCAGACTATGGACTACCGGCTGGAGCCGTTCTACACTGCCCTGCAGGGTCCCTGGGACTTGGAGCAGAGGGCAAGGCAGACACCACCAAGCACCTGCTGTCATCTGTAGTAGGATGGGGAAGCTTCAAGTGTTAAGGGCAGCAAGAGAGTAGAAGCCTAGTAGAGGCTTTTATCTTCAGCCCTGTGACCTATGACTTATGACCAAGGCTCCCCACTGGATGGAGTGGGTGCAGGACGTAGTGGAGTGGGAACCCTCATCCAGGCCAGTCTTCCCATCTCTCTATTGCTGGCACATAGCTAAGCTTTGGGAAACTTCTGGTCCTTGGGCATGAACATGAACACTTTACAGGAAGGAGAGCAGCCATAGTTACATTTTATTTGGACTCTCCTCCCCCTCTCTCCCAATCCTACCTGCTCTAGGCTTTGTCCTCCTCTGGGTATTAACTGCGGTCTCCTTCTGGAAGTTTCCATTCTCCAGAGCTGACCCTCAGTTTGACCAAACTTCTTTCCAGACTCCCGTTCTCTGAGCTTACCTTCCAAGGGGAGTGACCTCTGCTGCCACAGGAATGGTCCCCTTCCCTGCACAGCTATCAAATCAGCTGGCAGGTCCATCATAAGCCACCAGGCTCTACTCTCGGCAGACTTTCCATATGTAAACAAACAAGACTCTTCAATGCACTGAGCTTTTAGCTTATGTCAAATACTAAAACGAACATCACAGTGTAAAGCAAGGTAATGGATGAACTCAATGTTTATGGAGCCCTGGCGGCTGGGTTAGATAGGTATTGGGCTGCTCAGACAAGGTCGGTAGTTCACAGGGAGAAAGATGAGGCTGTCTGCTTCCAGAAAGACTTCCAATCTCGCACACCTGGGTCTCTGGGAATCACTTGGATGGCAGTGGGTTTAGTTAAAGCTCGATTGATAGAGTCTGTAACTTGTTAGAATCTTTGAAAATCGTTGAAAAGGAACATCAGAGGTGCTTACACAGGGGACAATGGAATGAAAATCTTACGGAAGCAGCAATTCAAATGCACTGTGATAAAGAAAGGAGGCCTGATGACACAAGGGTTTAAACATTGGGTGACTAACTCCAAGTTCCAAGGTTCAACGCCACCAACCACTCTTCAAGAGAAAGGAGAGGCTAACTGAGTGCTTAAAGAAACCCTATCTAGGGTCAGTATGTGTTGCAACAGCCGGGGGTTTGTTTTGGGCTTAGAAGGTGAAATTAAGCTCACCTGCTCCTATCTAATCAATATCACTGGCAGTGCCTGGAAATCTTTCTAGTGTCCCCCTGGAAGCCGCCTGTTCGAGCAGTTTGTTTGTATGTTTGTAACTCAAGACAACAACGGTGGGCACAGCTCAGTGAGTGTGGGTGTGCTGCACCCCAGGGAGGTGGTGTCTGCGGTGGCCTGGCCGAGCTGTAGGTCACAAGGAGCAGGGACAAATGGGACAGAGACTGGTTTCCCAAGTCCCCCAGTCGGATCCCAGCCGACACCGAGGGTTTGGAGCCAGATCCAGCCACTGCCGTGGACGGGACGAGCAGGGGGAAGGTGGAGACACGGAGGGCCGGGGTGGTACTGAAAGACCAGAGGAATAACGAGGGGAAACCCGGCTGGGAAAGAAATAGGGAGGAGGGTCATAAGAGCAAGGGCCTGCCAGGGGGCGGGGCGGGGCGCACCTGAGTCTCAGCCACCTGTGCTGCCTCTCGCAGGTGTGGTTCCAGAACCGCCGTGCCAAGTGGCGGCGGCAGGAGAAGCTGGAAGTGTCGTCCATGAAGCTGCAGGACTCGCCCCTGCTCTCCTTCCGCCCTTCACCGCCCTGCGCCGCCCTAGCGCCCTTGGACGCGGGCTCGAGCGGCGGCGGCGCGGGGCCGGCAGGGGGCGCCCTGCCGCTGGAGTCCTGGCTCGGGCCGCCGCTGCCGGCAGGGGGCGCCACGGCGCTGCAGAGCCTGCCCGGCTTCGGGCCGCGCGCGCCCAGCCTGCCCACCAGCTACACGCCGCCGCCGCCGCCGCCGCCGCCGCCGCCGCCGCCGCCGCCGCCGCCGCCGCCGCCCGCCTTCCTGAACGCGCCGCCGCCGCCGCTGGGCCCCGGCATGCCGCCGCTCGGGCCGCCGCTCGGGCCGCCGCCGCCGCCGGCCTACCCGTGCGCCCCCGACTTCGGGGACAAATGCCCGCTGGAGGAGGCGGACCCGCGCAACAGCAGCATCGCGGCGCTGCGCCTCAAGGCCAAGGAGCACATCCAGGCCATCGGGAAGCCGTGGCAGGGCCTCTAGGGGCCCGGCCGGGCGGCCGTCCTCCAGTCGCACCGCCCTCTGGTCCCGCAGGCAGCCAGGCCCCGGCCCCGCCTGCAAGCCTCTGCCAGGCCTCGGTTGGGGACACGCAACTGCTCCGCATGCACAGCCTGCTGAGACCCTGGCCGCCACCGCCACCCCGCCCCCGTGGATCCCCGGCCCTGCGGCGGAGGGGCGGCGTCCCCCGGCCCGCCACACTGGCCGCATCCCCTAAGCCACTAGGCGGCGGCGGCGGCGGCGGCGGCGGGACCTGCGGGGGGCCGAGCGCGTTGGCTAGGCGACCCCAAACAGCCGCAGCCCGCGGGCTGGGAGGCGCGAGTGGACGAGCGCCGGTGGCATAAGCAGTCTCCGTGTTAACGTGCTGGAGGGAATTAAACGTGTCCTGGTTTGGGTTTGACCCGGTTTTGCGCGCTCGGGCTGCTGGGGGCCAGGGTGAGTGGGGTGCAGGTGGGCGCGGAAAGCAGAGGGCACGAAGCTGAAGGTCCCCGTGGGAGAGCTCCCGGGCGATCTGCGGCAGCGGAGGAGAGGCGCCTCCCTCCGCCGCCCCCTCGGTCGCTCTACAGCTGAGCGCAGCCGTGGGGTTGAAGAATTGGAAGCGTGGACACCGTCCTCTCTCAGTTGAGGGGGCTCAGGACGCAGGCTCCCCTTGGCCTCAGTCGTGGTCCGCCTGGCAAGCCAAGGGCCACCCTCAGATTGTCGTCCATATCCCTGGCTCCACTAACACCCGCCCTAGCAGGATTCAGGGCGCTTGTCTTTCCCCTTGGGACGCAGAGACTGTTCCTTCTGCAGGCCCAGATCTGTGCTCCGGGCGGCCTCTCCAGTCCCCTGCCCAGGGGGTCTGAAGAGTTGGTGTCCCCGCAGGTGCTGCGTTCTGGGCAGGATGGACGATTCAGGCTTCGCAGTTTGCAAGAATCCACAGTGGGGGGGCTCCAGGAGCTCCCGCGCTCCTCTGGCCGGCCATGGTCCAAGAGAGTGCCGAACTCGCAGACGGGACCCCGAGGTCTCCGCCAGAAACTGGGCGGCTGCCTATCTAACCGGATTCCAGCGTAGATCCTTGGGGTCCCCCACTCTCGCATCAACTCACTGCAGTGTCAATCCTTGGCACCTTAGGGACCGCCCCCCTCTTCTCATCCCCACCCTCCCACATAACCTTCCTAACCACCTTACCAGGAGGATACTATTACTAGCCGGGTTTAATACAAGAGAACACCGAAGCACAGAGAGGCTGTCCAAATTCTCACCGCTTTTCCTAGTGGGAACTGGCCGGTTCTTGCTGTCCACATTGCACGTTCAGGGAACGTGTGCGAAATAAACCAAACCGAATTCACTGCCTTTGAGGCCACCCTGAATCATGGGGACTTCAAATAGAGTTTTTGAGACTGTAATTCTTGAATCGAGCAGATAGCCTCATTCTTCTCCCGTGGGGCGGGTGGTAGGGAGAACTTGAGGTTAGTAACTTGATGCTTAATACACAGCGCCACCAGGGCTCCTTGTTTGCTGGGAAAGTGTGCCTTATTTCCACGGAGCCTATTTACATTTCTAAAGGGAAGCTCTTTAGGCCTTGTGGGAGCTCCAGGGGCCTCTCTAACCCCCACCAACTCCCGCGCCTGCCTGGAAGGACACCCCATAAGGGTGGGCGACTGTGCTGCCCGCTCCAGCGAACCGGACAGCTAGGAGCGAAGAAGATTTCTTTCATCATCAGTCAGAAAGAAGCCCCATGACAATGAAACCCGTGGGGTCACTGTAGGCTCACAGAGACAGGGAGCACGGTGCCCACTACCCCGCCGGACTGTGCTGGCCTCTCTGGTTTAGGGCGGGCACAGGCTTTGCCGACCGCGAAAGCTGCCTCCCAAGCTTGTATCACTGGGGAGGCAGAGCTGGCTCCTTCTGCCGGGGCTGCAGGCTTGGCTCACAAGAACCCTCTAGGTGGTCTTACGGGGTACATGGCGGGAAAGCACAAAGCACAGAGACCTCCACCCAGGCCGACTAGATTTCAGCCTGTGCAAGGAGGAGGGAGGTCTTGGGGACACCGGAGAACAGACGCCCACTTATGTCCGAGGCTGTCGCTTAGCGCCTGGGCACCGGCCTTGGGTAAAGCGGGACGTCTGGGATTGGCTGTGCCGACGAGGGCGAAGCGCGAGCGGTCCAGGATGCAGCCGGGAAGGTGGGGCCAAGCCCAAGCCGGAGCCCGAGCCCAAGCGAAGGTCCCACGCGGCGCAGCTACTCCTCCACCTGCCACTTGCCGCGGGGGATACTCCACGCTCCACGTTTTTCTCTTTGAGGAGGATCCTCTCCCTGGTGCCCGGAAGCGATGCTGACAGCCCCATTTCTCACCTGGGCTAACATGGGGACGGCGGGTCCACCTTTTCTGGGCACCCCTTGTGCGCCCACAGCCCTGGTCCCTGCTCTCAGTCCCTCATGGTTCTCCGGCTCATGCGCCCAATTCTGCACCTGCCGGACGACGTCACTGTCCCATAGAGGGAGCGGGCTGGTGTGGGTCGCTGGGCTAGACCTCCTGGGGGAGGGTCAGGCTTGGGTCCCGAGCTCAGCTACAGCAACCCCAATCAACAAACGCCCAAGCAGGGGACACAATCCCTGCTCCCCCCGCCCCAGCACAGCAAATCTGGAATACGTGTCCTACCCCTCCGCCCAGTCCATCCCATGAATGCAAAGTCTGCGGGCCCCTGGGGCGGGAGACCTGCTGCAGGTGGCGTATGACAAGGACCTGGTGGGAGGGTCTTTGACGTGAGGAGTACCCCATTCACCCCAACTGCCCCCACCATCCCCCCCCCCCCCCGCACCTTGCCCGCCAACTGCTGCGTCTGCGTTCCCTGCGCTCCGGTGTCACCAACAACCTAGCCGCATGACGGACCATGCCCTGCGGAGGCGGGCAGGAAGGATTTTCCAGAGATCTCTGTCGCATTCCTGGAAGGTCAGCGTTGTGTTCTCCGCCCTGCAAATGCCAGCTCCGTGCCAGCCCGGCCTGGAAGCGGCAAAGCCATCCTGGGAAAGCGGCGCCAGGCCCCCAGAGAGGCCCTCCCCGCCCCCCCCCTACGCTCTCGGTTGCTAGTGTTCCCTAATTGGGGACCAGACCGGCTCTAATAACCGGGCTTCAGCTTATTAACTAAACAATGGTGGGTGAACTTAACGACTCATTACTGATTCATTCCTTAGCCGGGCCTTAATTGTTCCCCCTAAAATCTCCCTTTTAAAATGGATTAAGTCATCTAGATCCCTGGAAGCCGTGGGGCTGTGCGATTCTCCACCTTCGGGTGCACAGGCTTCTGGAAGCCAGTGAGCAGCCAGCTCTGGAGCCCGACCTCTGGGAACCAGTGGTGGCTGTAACCTTGGCTGGTTGAGTGACCTTCAGCAGGACATTTGCAGTCCTTCATCCCCTCTCTATAAACCAGCCAACCAAACACACAATACCGCTGCCCTGGAGTTGGTTATACAGAGTGGGATGGCTCTGGAAGGTTCGCAAGGCTGGGTGCTCAGGCAACAATCCAGAGTCTCTGAGACCCTTATATTGGCCTCTCTGAATCGGAATCCACTCCTTAGCTTTGAGTTTTGGCTTGGGAGCTTTCAGAAACAGATCTCCTGGTCCGATTCTAAGACCTCTGGTTGAGTTCCAACTGGCGATCTTGTTGTTTGATGCCATCCCAATAAGGTCGATTGTGACCCATAGCCACTTCATGCACAACAGAACAAAATGTTGCCGGGTCCTGAGCTATTCTCACAACTAACCTTAAACTTGAGTCTATTGTTACAGCCACTGTCAATCCCTCTCACCGAGAGCCTTCCAGTTTCCCCCTGCTCCTCCTCTTTCCCAAGCACGATGTCCTTCCTGGGAACGGTCTCTCCCAACATGTCCAAAGTATGTGAGACATACTTCCTTCTACAGAGCAGTCTGGCTGTACTTCTTCCAAGGCAGATTTGCTTGATCTTTGGGAAGTGGATCGTGCTTTCAATATTCCTCTCCAGCACCACAAACAGAATCACACTAACTGCCAGGAGTCCACTCCAGCGCATGGTGACCTCCTGGGACTGCGCAGAACTCCCCTTCCGCACCCCCCCCCCCCAGTCTCCGAGGCTATAGTTCTTTACAAGCGGAGTCTTTACTGAGAGCGTTGCATGGTTTTGAGCTGATGACCATGTGTTCAGCAGCCCGATCATTTACACCAGTCAAATATATTCCAACAGCCACTCTTCTGGTCTTTTCTATAGCTTTAACATGTTTTCATTTTTGGTTAGAGGACGTGCTTTTGAAATTCCTTTAGGGAAGTTCAGGGAACTCTAGTTCTCCCACTGATCTGATACCTGACTCTAGCTCAGCCAGTCTCACGCAGGCTCCAGTCCCTTGACTATGAAAAGAAGGGGTGCCTCTTATCGCCGCCCAAGGAGTCCTGGTGGCAACAGTTATGAACTTGTGCTAACTGAAAGGTTGGTGGTTCAAACCGGCACAGAGGCGGTGCAGCAGAAACAACCATCTGTTTGCTCCTGGGAAGATTCCCAAAGGCCAAACCACGCCCAGCGCCCAGCGCCCTGCAGTCGATATGGGGTTTCTGAAACTGCAACTCCTCCCTCGAGCAGTTAGCCTCAACTTCCTCCCAGGTGCAGTTCTACTGGATCACCCAACTGGGTAGTTCACAGTAATAGCCTCCCTGCAGCCCAATTCTGGTGGTGTGAACGAGCCAGAAATTTGGTGGAGGCTGCCCTCTGGTGGCTGTTTTGAGAACTTCACCTGCTGACTGTTCACGGAGGGATTCCCCTCCAGGCCTATGGCTTGTGGTGCTGAAGTCAGGTACTGAAAGTACCGTGGACCCCCAGGAGAACAAACAGATCCGTCTGGAAGAAGCAGTACAGCCAGAATGCCCCTTAGAAGCAAGAAGGGCAAGACTTTGCCTCACATGCTTTAGACACGTTCTCAGGAGAGACCAGTTCCTGCAGAAGGACGTGATGCTTGGAGGGGCGGCCCAAAGAGAGGAAGCCCCCCAACAAGATGGGTTTGCACAGTGGCTGCACCAACGGGCTGAACTAGAGCGACGACTGTGCGGATGGCATGCGGCTGGGCAGTGATTGTACTCGGGGTCGCTATGAGTTAGCGCCTGCCACATGTCCCCTAACAGCAAGATCTGCTTCTCAAGAACCTGGAGAACGACCCTTGCTCGGCCTCCCACCCCCAAACAAAAAACAAATCCCACTCCCCTAACCTTGCCCCCAAATCCATGCATGTTGTTGTTTTTGTAAAATCAAAAATCTGCTAATTTTCTGTCTGAGGAAAAAGGTAATACACAGTCTTAGCAAAGTGGTGTGCAGTGAACTTTGAAGAAGTGGGGGTGCCTGCATGTGGGCCACACCTGCTTGGGTTGGATTGGTGGGGGGGGGGGCTCTGAGTGGGAAAGGGAACATGAAGATAGGAAGCAGCGTCTTGAAGAGGGAGGGCGCCCGCCCGAGCAGCCTCACTGGAAGCCTCTCATTGCCAGGCCTCTGCGCTCTGCGCCGTGAACACTGCATGGCGGGCTGTTTGGGCTTTATGTGCTAGTTGGTATGATTTGGTTGGTCTGCTTTTCAATCTGGAGACACTAGGCATTTATTTTCCTCACACTAGTTTATGACGATTGCGACATTTCCGGCCATTCCTGCTTTAAAAGGTTTCAGAGAGAGAAATGTTCTACTTTCCAACATTGGGAGTCACCTGAGGCCTAAACCACCCGGTGAGACAGTTCTCGTCTCTCTCACGGCGTCATGGGGTCACTGTTAGCTGGGCGGTGCGCAGCAATATCCCCCCAGCCCTGGTACCACAGCGGTTAAGCGATTGGCTGTTAACCTGAAGGTCGAAGGGCTTAGGCCACCAGCCCCTTCATGGGAGGAAGGCATGGCAGTCTGCTTCCTTACAGCCAGCATCCTCGGAAGCCCTCAGAAGGCTTCCCAGTAAGGTTGCTCTAAGTTGGCATTGACTGGATGTGGACTGGGTTCGGTTGGATTTAGGAGCTCTGGGAGAGGGTTTGGAGCGAGCAGGGCCAGCATCACCCTGGCTTTATTTTGGCAAGAAAAACAAAAGATGAGAGACTTCACACAGATGCCACATTAGCAGGAAGCAGGCTGTCTTTGTGGAAGCAGCAAAACAAGTTGTGGGGTGAGAATTCTCTGCTGGCCCCTGCTCTCCACAGCAAGCTCTTGCTCCTTTTGTTAGATGGGGTAAACTAGAGAAAAAAATCCAGGGACATTTATGTATGTGTAAGACAGAACTTTAAATCAAGAAGTAATTATGTCTAAATAAAACATCCCAGCCCAGTCCAGATCAAGTCCATAAGCTTGCTAATTATCCCATACATTGGATATGAGCCCATGAATTCCTTCTGCAGACTCACACAGCACATGCAATGATGCTGAATGCAGGAAGATCACGGGCCAATGGATGGGAAGTCCTGTGGATCCTATGGCAGTGGATGCATCTCCAGGGCTCTGGCTGCTATCAGCTTGGCTCTATGTAACTTGTCAACAGGAATGTGCAAGACAGAGAGAGAGAGAGAGAGAGAGAGAGAGAGAGAGAGAGAGAGAGAGAGACCCATCTCTTCTGATGGCAGAATCGAGAGGAAGTTCCCAGAATCCTCATGAGGTCACGCGTGAAAGGAGGAATCACCAGGCTGTGACCTGATTGACAAGCTAGACTCCGCCCCTTCAGTCTTATCTATCAAATTGACATGAAACTGTGTAACTACCACACTCGTGAAATTAGCTAGATAAAAGCAAGTCAACTCATTTGTTGCCTAACTAATAATAATGGAAAAAATAGATTTTTTAAATGGGGAAAGGTAGACAAAATTACCAAATAAACAAGTGAAAACCTTCTCCATAGGGGCAGGGAGGGGCAGTGGAGGGGATGGGACAGGGATGTTGATACTGGCCAGCTCACCAACTATTTCTTAGTGGTTAAGCTTTCTGCACTCTCCTGAGTCTTCCAGGAGCCCTGGTGTGTGCAGTGGTTCTGTGCTGGGTTGTGATCCACATGGCTGGCACCACCGAGGGAGAAAGACCAAGCTGTTTCTACCCTCATAAGCAGTCACGGTCTTGGAGACCCACAGTGGGACGCTATGAGCCAGCGGTGACTCGATGCAGTGAGTTTGGGTTGGAGTGTTGCTTTTCACAACAAACTTGGTGAGTGGTAAAAGGGAAGAGGATGGATAAATATGTCCGTCACTGGAGAAAAGAAACAAAGGTCCGATCACTTTTGAGGGGGACACGATCAGGTTGCCATAGTAATTTCTCACCATGGAAGATCATGGATGAACTGCCTGGAGTCGAATGTCCTTGACTGTCCCCAGGATACTCAATAACAGCATTACGAACCTCGCCGAACTTTTTTTTTTTAGTATAAAAGCCACGAACGAATAGTTTTGAATGATCAAGAACCCAGGGAAGTGGATTCCTCCTTATGAGTCCTTCTTAGAAAAACTATTAAAGAACGGATTTCAGCTCATCCAGAGAAGCCACAGCCAAAGAACTGGGAGGGGGTGTTGACAGTTGAAAGGTGAACATAAACACAGGGATGAGGCAGGCAGAGCAGAAAGTACACCGCTCGAGCAACAGAGAAATGGGGCCACTAGCCCGAAGCTATGAGGGTGGCATGCTGGTCACCTCCTGTGTAACAGCGGGAAGTAAAACAATGTGCCACACTGGCAAATGAACTAACAGAAATAGAGGGTTACAGTCTCAGAGCCCACTGAGGCAGTTCTACCCTGTCCTGGAGAGGGGCTATGCGTGGAAGTCACCTCGGTGACAGTGGGCGTGTGGCAAGTGAAGTGCCAAGAAAGCAGGAGAAGGGCAAGGAGGCAGGGCAAAGACTATGATCACTGAAGCATATAAAGACGAACAGACATTGTCTACAGAAGTAGATACGGAGCCCAGGGGTGCAGTGGCTAATGTGCGGCTACTGATTAAAAGGTCCCTGGTTCAAACCCACCAGCCGTTCCAGGAGAGAAAGAGGAGGCAGGCTGCTTCTGTAAAGATTTCAGCTTGGGAAGCCCCATAGGTTTGTTTGAGTCTCTCCTAAGGGTGCTTGTGAGTTGGGGTTGACCTGACGGCATTTTTTCCCTGGTTTTATAGAAATTGATGTCTAAAGGCACTCTATAAAGTTATAAAGGTTAAAAAAATAAACACAAACCTTCCTAAAGATCAGAAAACAAGCTATACACACAAAGGCAACGGATGGCTTAGTGAGAGACTTCAAGCCACAAACCTATTAAAAGAAAAACAGAAGCGGGCTTTGTATTGAAGGGAGCAATTCACAGTGCACAATGGAAAAGTTATGGACATCAATGCACCACCTAACATAGCCGTCATTGTCACAAAGTAGAAGCTGCACGAGAACCGAAGAGAAAAAAGTAGAAACGTACTAATAGAAGTAAAAATAGTACAACAAACTTCCAAGTAGCCCTTGCTCAGAATCATCAATGATCAAGAATTGCTACACTAAAATATTGCAAGAACTCAGCTTGGAAGTCTTGTCCTGAAACCACTTCCAAAGCGTCCCTGCGTGGAAGAGAAGTGAGGACATTCAGGGAAGTATTTGATCGACTGAAAGGTGCTCTTAGGCGTTATTTATTTTCACAGTAAGGCCCCAAGCATTGGGTCTTGAGCAGAGGCGTACAAAACGATTTTAAAAACAGCATTGCTTTCAGAAACCATTCTAAATTCCGCCTAAACCAAATCCGGTTTACCAGGAGGCTAGCCAAGCTTCTGCTTTAGTTCTTTCCAAGGCCCTGGGGAAAGCTGCTAACCACAGGTTTGCAGGTGTTTCTGCAAAACTCGAGATGTTTGCACCACAATTGGCTAAGACTGTTCTTTTCCCCTTTGAAATCCCCTTTGTCAAAATTTGCCTTGGTCAGTTGGATGGCCACTGGTGTGCTAGGGATGTGGTTAAGTGGAAGATGAGTTGGGGCTTCACTCAGCTGGCATTTTGTGGCCTGCACTGTGTGGTTTGCAGGGACTTCCATGCGGTGACATTGTTCCTAGCTGTCTCACAGTAGGAACGGCATCCAGGGGTCCCTCTACTGCTTCTAATAGTTCTCAGAGAAGAGGTGGTCTTTGAGATAGGAAAGTCTTCCACAGAGCGCCCTCCACCCCGAACCATCAGTCCCATTGCAGTCTCCTTGAGATTGCTTATCCTGTCTATCTTATATAGACATAAAAATGTAAACAAAATAAATAAAAATATAAACACACACACAGTTGCTGCTGACCTTCGGAACCTCCCCCAATAAGTTCAAATTAGGTGCTAATAGCTGCTCTCAGAGACAGGAGTCTACTGTTGGGGTTCCTCTGAGACTTTGTGGCTTTGTTCCCATTGCTGATCTGTTGTGCTCCCCTCTTGGTTTGCCCCCTTGTGGGGAGCTCAGATGGGCCACACTCCCTGCCCTGTATCTACAATGACCTCTATAGAGCTGTGATCTTGGGAAGAGAGGTCATATCTCCAGCTGGAGCCAGCGCTGCAGTGCACTCTGTGACCCAGCTGCTCCGAACACGGCTGTCATCCATGGCTGTCATCCTCAGGGCTTGGTGCATCAGAATGAGGCTCGTTCGCGCTCTCGCTCTCTCTCTCTCTCTCTCTCTCCATCTTAGTTTGTTCCCATGTGAACGGGACAGGGCAGCCGCTCTCCCCAAACTCTATCATCAGTACCGTCCTCTGTATCACTACAAATCAGGCCTTTTTGGGTCACACGTTGTTACGCTATCTTTTCAGAACCTCTAAATAGAAAGCTTGATTAACAGTCTGACCTGGGGAGTCGACATTTTCTTCCCTTTGGGAAGTTAATGGATGCCCACATTGAGGTTTGTCGTTAATCGACATTACGGTTTTTTGAAATGAGAAAACCACTCGTACACTGAGTTCTTCCCATAGGGCTGTCCTTGTAAGTTGTGTTCAACACCACCACAGTTTCTGCGGCATTTTTCCAAAGCAGGAAACCAAATTTCACAGCTGCATGCTGTTCTCCTAAATTGGCCATCACAAAAAAACGAGGTTTGAGCAAAACTGCTTTTACGAAAAAATTCACTGTGACCAAAGTGAACCTTCCCAGAAGGTGAAGAAGAATCGATGCCTTTGAACTGTGGTACTGGCAGAAAAGATTGAAAGCACCAGGGACTGCCCAAAGTACCAACAGATCTGCCTTGAAAGCAGAGCCAGAGTACGCCTTGGAGGCAAGGATGATGAGCCTTCATCTTGCGAACTTTGACACGTGATCAGGAGAGACCAGTCCCTGGAGAAGGACACCATGCTTGATAAAGAAGAGGGGCAGCAAAAAGAGAGGAAGACCCTCAAGGAAATGGATTAACACGGCGGCTGCAACAATGATGTGTTAGTCCGGGTAGACTAGAGAAACAAATCAAGAGATACTTACAAGTATAAAAGAAAGCTTTATATAAAGAGTGATTGCATATGAAGAAAACAGCCCTGCCCACTCCAGATCAAGTCCATAAGTCTTATATTAGCCCATACGTCCGATACCAATCTATAAAGTCCTATTCAGACTCACGAAACATATGCAATGACACCAAATGCAGGAAAATCACAGACCAGTGTGGGAAGTCTTCTGGATTCAGTGGCGGTATAAGCATCTCAGCGCTGGCAGGGGTCTCTATGTGGCTCCTCCAGCTCCCACGGCTCTAGCATAGTTTCACGAGTCTTGTCAGCTGCAATGCCTCCCAGGGAGTGAGCTCTTGCCCCACCTCAAGTGAGCTATGTATCTCCTTCGTCCCTCCAAATGAGGTCAAGCTGCGACTTAATTGACAGGCTAAACTCCACCCCTTCACTGTTAATCCTCTCAAATTGACACCAGATGATGTAACTACCACAAATGGGCTCAAGCATAGGAGCAATCTTGAGTCGGCGCAGACAGAGCAGTGTTTCTGTTGTGCTGCATGGGGTCGCTATGGGTCTGAGCAGCCTTGATGGTGCCTAGCAACAACATATAAGAAATAAATTTAATGCAGGTTTCCCTCATTTGAAAGCCCTCCTAAACTTGGACCCACTCAAGCACTGAGCTCTCATTTATCCAGATGATGGACGGGGGGGTTGGGGTACATACAAGAGGAAGCATGAACCTGGATAACTGAGGTGTGTCTAGGTTGCGGAGGTCTTGTTGAAAGGGGAGTCTAGAGGATCGATCTGAGCTGACCTGGGCAGAGCAGAGCAGAAATCCAGGATCAGGGTGTTGGGCTTGGACGTCCTGTGAGTGGAGGAGATTGCTGAGAGAGGCGGTCATCACGCAAGTTGAACCACTCCAGAGAACTTGAATATTTCTATTGATGAAATCAAAGTCTCTAAGTAGTGATGACTGTTGGGTCTGGTGAGGCTTGGTCATCTGGCTCCTCACAGAGCAGAGAGAGATGGCAGTGGGGTCTGGGTCACATAGACCACAGGGAACTAGCAGCTCTCCACGTGGGGATAGCTCTGTGGTTGGGTTCCAGACACAGTGAGAGTTCTCAGCGAATGAGTCTCTGGAAGCAGGTCATCTGATTCCACCCTCTTCTCTCACTGCCACCGAGTCGGTACCCACTCACAGCGACCCTATTAGACAGGGTAGAACTGCCCCTGTGCATTCCAGAGACAGGCTTCACAGGAGTAGAAAACCTCCTCTTTCTCCTGGGCAGCAGCTGGGGGTTTTGAACTGCTGACCTCAAGCCCATCATGCTCGGCCATCTCAGTGGAGGCAGCTGGGGAAGCAGGTGGGCTGAGGCAGCAGACTGGAAGCTCCCCACTCCCTTTTCATTTCTGTTTCTCTCTGAGGTAGTCAGAAGGGCAATTACGTGCAGAATGGGAACAGCCCAGACAAAGGCAAGGATCAGCCAGCCAACTGTGGTCTCTTGGTCAGGGCAACAAAAGCAGAGGCTCCACACTGTCCTGAAGGACCGCTGCACAGGAGCGGCTGAGAGAGGACGCAAACCCAATGGGTCGCACCTAGTAGCCCCACAGCCATCGAGTCGATTCCGACGCATAGAAACCTGGGACACAGAGTGAAATGACTTCCTCGCATTTTCCAGGCTGTAAATCTCCATGGGAGCAGACAGCCTCATCTTTCTCCTGGTTCTGCTTAACACAGTGGTTCTCAACCTTCGTGATGCCGCAACTCTTGAATACAGTTCTTCATGTTGTAGTGACCCCCAAGCATAAAAATTATTTTCATTGCTACATCATAACTGTCATTTTGCTACTGCTCTGAATCGGGTGACCTCTGGGAGGACCACTGGCTTAGCAGAATCTGCAAACCCAAACCTGTTGCCGTCTCGTGGGTTCGGATGCACATGGTCCAGAGTTGCAATGCACTTCCTAGGGATTTTGAGGCTGTGACCTCACGGAGGCTGCTCCTCAGGCCTTTCTTCCGAGGTGCCTGAGTGGATTTGAACCACCAACCTTCCGGTCAGCAATCATGCCCCTTATGCGGTTCTTACTGTTTGTGCTGCCCAGAGACCGTTCACACATCATAGCAGTGACTCAAAGGCAAAACCCAAACTCAATGCCATTGAGTCGACTCCAGCCCATAGCAACCCTACAGCACAGGGCAGAACTGCCCCTACAGGGTGTCCAAGACTGCAACTCTCTATGGGAGCAGAAAGCCCCGTCTTTCTCCCATAGCAGTGACTACTAAGTGAAACAGGAAGTCCGTGATGGCAGCAGGTGGTGTTGGGTCAGGGGCAGATGGGAAGCCCGGGCTTACTTGTGCTTACTTCCTAACCTGTTGTGAACCACTTAATATGAGTGTGTACTCAGGGAGCCCTCAACCCTCTGGCCCCTGCCTCCCGTGGCCAGCCCCACCTCCTTTGTCAGCCAGGCCCTGTGTGTATGGCACGTGGCCCAACAGGGGCCGTGGAGAGATGCTTCTGAGCTCTGTGCTTCACCTGAGTCCCAGCAAGGAGGGGCGTCACAGAGACCTGAGAGGAGTGTGGAGTGTTTCAGGGTCCCAGGGCAACTGGGCTCCCTGCTTCAGAAGCAGCATGGGGCCCTTCACAGGTCTCCTATGACAGCGGCCTGTGGCTGACGAAGGGACTGGTGGCACGCTTGTGTTTAACTGTGTTGACTTCCCACACTCGGAGCTGGGCGGGGAGACTGTGGTGACCCAGCAGCCTGAGCAGGACCTGACAGCGGGCATGGTTTAGCTGGAGAAGGCACTGCACAGCTCCAAATGCCCATCTGGTGCGTTGCTGCGCCTCTAATCATAAGCACAGGCTGCCAAATTACCCAGAGCAATCCACTCCGTGGCACTTAAGGGGGAGAAGGGAAAACCAGGGCTGTGTTTTTCTAAGAGCCAGTTTGAGAAGCGGCGATTGCTTCCTTCCCTTCTGAGTTCTTCCTCCTGGTGATCCTGCTTTGTGTGCGGATGGCTAAGCCTGGCCACTTCTTCAAGACGGTCTTCCAGGGCTGGCAGTGCCATAGAAACCAATGACCATCTCTGAGTCCCCCAGAATTCCAGGCAGGGTACTGGGTTCTGGATGGGCAGATGGAAGGGGCTATCTGCCATCTAGCTGACCTCGGCTTTGGAAGGCCCCTCTCTGCTTTCCGATGTTGCTGCTCTGATGGGCCCTGTAGGCCATCCTAGGGGACCGAGTCGAACTGCCCAGTGGGTTTTCTGGGTCGTGGTCTTTACAGAAGCAGATGGCCAGGTCTTGTCTCCTATGGAGCTGCAGGTGGGTTTGAAACACCAGCCTCGCCACTGGCTTCTGGGTGTTTAACCAGCACACCACCAGGGCACCTTCCTCACCTTCATGTCATAACTCAGTGCCAGCGAGTCGATTCCAACTCATAGCAACTCTGTAGGTCGGAGTAGAACTGCCCCTGTGGGTTTCTGAGACCTTGACTCTTTAAAGCCGTGTCTTTCTCCCACAGAGTGGGAAAGGTGGTTTTCAACTGCTGACCTTGTGGTCAGCAGCCCAATATTACCCCGCTACCCTACCTGGGCTCCTCTCACGTGGACACAGCCTCACGATTTTAGCCCCACATTCCAAGGCTTAAGACTACATTTCCCAACTTGCAGCTTGATCCAGGCAGGTGATCTGAGTTCCATCATTAGATGCACCCATTCAAGACACCCCTTAGGAAGTGAGCCACGGGGACAGGGAGACTTTCCAGGGGGCTCACGCTGCAGATTCTGGTGGTCGCTGGGGCCATGGAGGAGTGTATAAACCCAGGCAGTTGTGCAGGGTGTTCACAGTGAGCAGGGAGGGTGACAGCCTTATCATCTACTGGATTGAAGGCATGGCCTTGCCCAATGACCTAGAAGCACATTTCCATGAGCCTGGGACTCTGGCCTTCCCTAGCATGTCTTTTCTGCTTCAGTGACCCAGGAGCACCCGTGAGCTGGAGTTTAGAATTACCCGACCCAAATCAGAACCATAGTCTCAGGAGACACCAAGGTCAATAGACATACGTTCCCAAAGACAGTGTTCTACATCCTGCCTTGGGAGTAGTGATGGGGGTTGTTAAAAGTTCATGAGCTGCCACTTAGGGTGAAAGTATTAGTCGCTCCCCATCTGAGGGAAAGGTGAGTCTATTTGACTGATGGACCAAGAAAACATCCTCTTCCATGGCAGAGACCAGAAGAACTAGATGGTGCCCAGCTGCTACCACCAACCACTCTGGAAAGGTTCTTAGACAGAGTGGCAGGAAACTCAAAAGCAAAAAAGAGACCAGATTTAGGGGTCCTATAGAGATGGGTGTAGAGCTGAACTCAGCCCACGTTGAGAGTGATCCGCATTTCAGATCACAAGGACAGTGAGTACTCAGTGAGCTACAGAAGAAGGGCGAGCAGAAACAAGAACGCCAGGGGGGCCATGGGAGACGTGATGGGCCTTTGAAGTACATTGCCATGGATGAGGTGAAACAAAATGTGCATGAACTATTGAATGTAACAATTATGATCTGCTCTGTAACCTACACTGTAATTGTCCCTAAAAAAAACTCCAAAACACCTAACCTAAGAGATACACTCAGATGTGCGACCTGATTTCATTTATAAGCAAGAGTTCCAGAAAGCTCCCCTTATAGGGAGAAGAGTTGTGTCTTACATAAAGGGACCTGAAGGAGCCTTGCTGGTGCAGTGGTCCAGCACTAGGCTGCTAAAGACACGATTGGTGCTTTGAACCCACCAGTGGCTCCAAGGAGAATCTATAAAGATCGCAGCCTTGAAAACCCGATGGAGTGGTTCTTCTCTGTCCTGTAAGGTTGCTAGAAGTGGGGTTTGAGGATCACTTGCGCTTGATACGGCATCTCATAAGGGTCAAGGGCGTCGTCCAGTAAGCTGTTCTTGCTGTTAGGTCAGACTCAGAGACAAATCGCCACGTTTGTCACGAGAAACGATAGGCTGGGTGGGGTTGTTTTAGGAACATGTCTGCTGTGGGGAAACCTTTCTCCCCACCCCCCCACACCTGCAGTGTCACTGCTAGAGGCAGTCTCCCAGGCTGCAGTTTCCTCCATCTCTGTGAGGGTCGGGCTCACTCTTGAGAGGGTGCACCGTTCACCACTGGTTGCTGCAGGCAGGTTTTAGTTACACAGCTCAGGGTTGTGTTCCGGGGCTCTGCAGAGGAACTGGGTCCATTCGGAACTGGGTCCAGAACAAGTCCATTCGGACCCTGGTGACATTATAGGACAGACTAGAAGGCCCCCATTGTGTTTCCCAGCCTGTGATCCTGACGGAAGCAGACGGCCTCCTCTTTCTCCCAAAGAGCTGCTGGTGGGTTTGAACTGCTGACTGTTCAGTTTTAGTCACTGTTCCCCCAGAGCTCCTATAAGAAGGTGGTAGGACCCTGACAACACTTTCCACGTATTTCCCAGGTCTGGTTCACTGTGAGTTGTGAAACTGTTGTTTTTGAAGAAATTAGAAAGGACCCACCACAGCCAATGATCTTTGCCAATCAGAATGAGGGTAGATCATTTCTCGGCTCCCTCATCTTAGGAGATCTAAACACAGGCCAAGAAGCTTCCTTCTATGTGCGTGTGTAATCATGGAGGTAGGCATGGACCTGAAAGTGTTAGGAACTGCCAGGTCACGGCTCCTGACAAGGAAAGGCAGCCTTTACAATTCCTCTTCTCCACGGCCACAGAGAGAGCTCACTACAGCGTGGTGAGAGCACTTTTCTTCCCAGATTTGGGATGTAATTTCCCCCTCACTAGGCTTGCCTGTTAGCAAAGGGAGGGGATGCAGAAGGTAGTATGTGATGCAGGAACCCTGACACCTTCAGATGTTTGAATCCAGCCCCCTCACTGTGTTATCTTGGACAAGTTTCTTCCTCTATTAGATGGGAGATTATCATTTTTGTGCAATGGTTACAAGGAGCATATTAGCGCTGTAGGTAAAATACCTGCTCTATGGTAAAGGTAAAGGCTGAAGATAGGGAGAAACATTCAGTGACAAATAGCACATGCCACCTTGCCCAGGGCTGGTGATAGTGAAAGCACAAAGCCAAACTCTGCTCTTGAGTCGATTCTGATTCACAGGGACCCTGAAGGACGATGGAGCAGAACCGCCCTTATGAGGCTGTAAATCTTCACCAAGCCGAAGCCTCCTGTCTCTCCGGAGGTACACCTGGTGGGTTAGACCCGCTGCCCCTATGGTTACAAGCCTGATGTGTAACCACCAATCACATCCTCCGGGCTCCTTGGGGGATAACGGGTGGAGAGTCAGCTCACCAGACACCTCTGGGAAGACTGCGGGTCCCTACCAGGATGCAGTAGGCACGGCCTTCAGTGGGGTGAGCTAAGGGTCCTACCACGCCAATGTTCATCTCTGCCACACCGTCCCCTCGTTGACCTAGAAAGCAGAGGACCAGTTGCCTTTGGGAAGCTGGGTTTACACTTTTATTGTGAGTGGTCACAGGCAGGGGCTTGACCGTAATGGACGGAGGGGAGCCTCAGTGGTGGCGCTGCGGGCCAAGCATGAATCGGAAGACTCTTTTTTGGAGGATGGTTTCCCGCAGGCAAGAGGAAGGCGTTGCTTGGGAACCATGGGTTCGTCTAGGTGGAAAGATACCAGAAGAGGAGACAAAGGAGATCGCGCAGGCATCGGTTCATAGAATGCAGTCTCTTCAGGGTTTTGCGCGCTCCCTGGAGAGGCAGCCACCTTTAGGCGATTAACTATGGGTGCTGCCCTTCGCCAGATGGGTCAGGGGGTCCACCTACTTAAAACACAGAAGAGAGAGACAGACAGAGAGAGAGAGAGACAGAGAGAGAAAGAGAGAGAGAGAGATCCAGTTAGGGATTTGGAAGACTAAGAAAGCCCAGCTGTTTGCCGTAGAGCGGATTTGGATGTGAGCCGCACTGCGGGCTTCAGGGACTTTGCTTGGCTGTGACCTTCAGAAGGAGACTGCCAGGCCTTTCTTCCGAGCCACCGTGGATTACATTCACACTGCCAGCTTGTCGGTCGCAGCCGAGCACTTCACCTCATGAGTCACTCTAGGGCGCCTCTGAAATGAAATACATTCCTAATACTCCATAAGCATGGGGTGGGGGTGGGGTGGGGTGGGTCTTGTTAATAGGAAGTTCTGGGGGCGGGGCCAGCAACCTGCACTTCAGTGGGACCGTCACATGATTCTGAGGCAGGGAACACAGCTCTCCCCTGAGACACGCTCTTCTGCCTTGTTATTATTATTCTTTGAGCGACTGTTATTTGAGTAGTCCTATAGGGTGAGCTACAAGTCAGAATCAACGCGATGGCAGTGAGTTTGATGTTGTTTTTGCTGTTTCGTCACCTTCCCTGGCACCCAGACAGGATCACTGTTGGCCATTAAGTGCATTCTCCTCCCAGCTTTAGTATATCCATGAGAGCTAGGTTTGCACCAGGACAGGGACAAGCCTCTGGCTGGGCCCTCCTTTGGACATCTGCCCATTCTGAAATGTGAGCAGTTGCCCTGGAGTGGCTTGTATACCAACTGAGTGAGACAGAAGAAAGAGGGAGCGGCTATAATTAAACAACCCTTCTTTTGTTTCCACACGGCACCCCATGAGATGAGCAAACTCTTCCCACCTAGACAGGTGCTTATCACACCTTCCCCAGCTTCTCTGGCAACTCTGATTTCCCGGCCTCCACAGCAGCCACTTGTTACTGAGAAAGGCCTGATTCCCTACTGGGCAGCTCAGTTGTTCCGGCCAGAGGGCTAATGAGGCCAGAGTCAGGGGTTCGATTCCCACAGAGATCATTCCAGTTGCCTCTGTGAGGTTGGACTGCATGATTCGGGCCTGAAGGTCCCACCATCTTGCCCTGGTCAGAAAGGGGCCAGTCAAGGAAGCTCCCCAGAGCTCCCCAGCGGAGAGGTCTGGTTCAAGAGCCTTGGAGTCGTGCTGGGAGAAGAGGGAAGGGCAAACACTTGCAGGCCCACCCCTGGATGTGGGGTGGGAGTTAGTTGCTCCTCCACAGGACCGCAAGGTATTCAGAGGGGTATGCTTTTTCGTGTCTATTGTCTGTTTCTTTGTCATACTCTGGTGGCTTGTATGTCGCTGATGCTGGAAGCTCTGTCACCAGTATTTCCAAATCCAGCAGGCTCACCCAAGGTGAATGGGTTTCACCGGAGCTTCCAGACTAAGGGCAAACTATGAAGACAGGCTGTCCACTCCAGAGGAATCCGTCACTGAACACCTACAATGGCTTCTGAACTACTGGTGAAGAATACTGGACATGCCACGGACTGCCAAGCAAATCTGTCTCAGAAGAAGCCCAGCCAGAACACTCCTTAGAAGCAAGGAGGGCGAGATTTCCTCTCACGTCCTTTGGACTTAACAGGAGAGACCAGTTCCAGGAGAGGGATGTCAGAAGATCCTCCACGAGATAGACTGACACAGTGGCTGCCACCATGGACTCAAACAGAACAAGGATTGTGAGGCAATGCTTTGCCCTGTTGTGTGTGATGTCACTATGAGTCAGAGGTGGGGTAGAGGTTTCGTATTGGGCTGCTAACCTTGAGGTCAGCTGTTCAAAACCATCAGCTGCTCTGTGGGAGAAAGAGGAGTCTTTCTACTCCCGTGAAGATTTACAGTCTTGGGAATTCCCAGCGGCAGTTCTACCCTGCCGTATAGAGTCATCGTGAATACGAACTGGCTTGATGGCAGTGAGGTGTTGTTTTTTGTGAGTCAGAGCAATTCAACAGCACCTAACAACAAGTGTAGGTTGTATTCCCCAGCCTCGCCCCCAGCCCCCTATGGAGCATTTTAAGCATTAGGAAAGAAAGCCTTTCCCCGGAGGTGCCCACCATAGGAGACCCAAAGATCCCCTTGGTCCAGAGGAAGCTCAGAAGTAGGAAGGGACAGGAAGGAAGGATGCATGCAAACCACAAAGTAGGATGGGCATGGGGAGCCCCATCATGGGTACCGCAGCCAGTGCCCAGCATTGTTGAAGAAGCCTGGTGGCACTGCGGGTTAAGCACTGAGCTGCTAAGCGAAAGATCAGTTGTTGGAGTGTATGCCCTAGACTCGCACTCCAATCGCAATGAAAAGAAACACCGTCAATGAGGAAGTGGATGGACTTTGGTCCTCTGCTCAAGCCCTCCCTCAAAGCAAGAACATTGTTCTAACAACCTGGCATTCTGAGCTGCTGCCTGCCTACTGGCATAATTGCCGAAGACAAAGCGGGTGCATAAGCAAATGCGGTGAAGAAAGCTGATGGTGCCAGGCTATTAAAAGATAGAGGGTCTGGGGTCTTAAAGGCATGAAGTTAAACAAGTGGCTATGTAGCAGAGAAGCAACAAAGCCCACATGAAAGAAGCAGATCAGCCTGTGTGATCATGGGGTGTCGATGGAAAACAAACAAAAAATGCCCTATTGTTGAGAATGAGGAGGATTGGAGCAGAGACCCAAACCCATCTGTAGACAGGGACATCCCCTCACAGAAGGGTCACAAAGAAGGGATGAGTCAACCAAGGCGCAGTATAGCACCGATGAAATACATGATATTCCTCTGGTTCGTTGAGGTTTCCTCACCACCACCACCACCCCCCACTATTATGACCCCAGTGCTGGGAATGTGGAGGGAGGAGGGGAGGAAGGGGAGAACCAATCACAATGATCGACGCATAATCCCATCTCCCAGAGGCCTCAGTCCAAATGACAAAGGGAACCAAAGATCAATTCAAACCCTTCTCGGAGCTCAGATCTTAAATCTTAAACCAAAATGATCACAGAGCGATCCTCAGCCCTGAGGATTATGGGTTGGACTCCGGCACCGGCCACAACTCCGTTTCATGTGGCAGAAGCAACGGCGTAAAGGTTCCATTCACTGCAGAATAGAGTCAAAGGATGCACGAGGGAGACACAGTTAAAAGAAAGCTGAAGGTTAGCCGTGCCGATTATTAGCCACAACGGGTCACAATGCGCTGCCGCTTGTTTGCTGTGATGCAGCGGTAGCGAGTCGGGCACTTTGCACCCATCTTTTCTGAATTAAGGAACCATCTCTGTCACTGAAGTGCAGGGAAAGGCTCCGCGTTACTAACTACATCTCTGGGAGCGCTGGCAGCAGGGCTCCCGGCTTGATTACGAAAATGGGAGCGGAGAGCATATGTGGATAGTTTTTAATTTTAAGAAACATCCTCCAGCCTCTGAAAACCCCTGCTGCTAATTCTGGAAATGGTAGGCTACGTTATTAAACTTTGTCTTTACACTCAGAGCTGGATGAGTTCCTAATATAACTAGTCTCTTGGCATCTCTCTCTGCGTGTCTTTCTTTATTTTTGCATCTCTTCTCTTTTCAAACTGTTGTTTGCTGTTGTGATGCAGAAGACACACAGCAGAGTAGACACCGATGGAACCATTGACCTGTTCCATGCGGGGACTCCAGTGACGCTGTACAAACTGGGCCACCACTCTGCGCCTCCTTCCCCTGAGCTGCGCCTTCTCCATGAGCAGAATCTCAGTCCCCTAGGTTCCCAACGAATTCTTTCTGCTTGCTATTGTCAGTCTGATTCTGTCTTAAACGCACTGCCATCCAGTCGATTCATGGCAACCCTCTAGGACAGGGGAGAACTACTACCCCTTTGAGTTTCTGAGACTGTAACTCTTTACAGGAGGAGATAGCCCATCTTTCTCCCAGGAGCCCTGGTGGTAGAGTGGTTATACATTGGGCCGCTGACTACAAGGTTAGCAGTTTGAAACCACCAGTGGTCTCATGGGAGCAAACCTGAGCTCTCTACTCCTGCAATGAGCTAGTCTCAGGAATTCACAGGGGACCATTCTACTCTGTCCTGCCGGGTCATGGTGACGTGGCAGTGAGTATGTTTTGGGGGTTTGAGCAGACTTGCCAATATGAGCCATTGACTTAATCTGAGGTGGAACAAAATTGTAGGGGGATTCCATACTTGGAAAGGTCTAACAATATTTAGTAGAAAAGTAAAGCCTGGTTACACAAAGGTGATCTTTTTTCTCCCATTGCGCTCTAGATACCAAGAATTACTCTCCTCTTGGAAGCATCCTTTCCAAGATGCAAAGAGGCTGCCCACTGAACCCCACCTCACTGCCAGGCCTCTTTTGAGGATCCTTAACGGTTAGAGCATCTCCTTCTCAGCACGCAGAGGCCACCCTGATCCTCGAATTTCCCCAAACAGTCCACAGACGGCAGAGCCAGGCTGAAGGAACAAGCAGCTCAAGCTGATGGCTGCCTTTTTGTTTCCAGACTCAGGAACAATACCCCAAATCAAACTCACTGCCGGGATTAGTTTCCGCCCACAGCGACCCTCTAGGACAGTGTAGAACTGCCCCACTGGGTGTCCCAGGCTGCAGATCTTTATAGAAGCAGAAACCACCTCTGTCTCCCACAGAGCAGCTGGTGGTTTTGAACTGCTGACTCTGCGGTCAGCAGGCCAGTGAGTAAGCCACTTCACCACTGGGCTCCTCACTCAGGACAGAGGTGGTACTGAATTCTCCGAGCTGATTGGATTCCCATTTTTCTCTTTGCGGAAAAGCAACCGAGGCTTTCTGTCTGTTGTTTAATCCAGCTCTGAGCTGCTGCAGGGCATCGTGTGTGCCACTACTGTAGATGTAAGGGGAAGACCTGCTGCGGCGGCCTCCATTTCAAGTCCCTGCGACCCACGGGGGCCAGAGGAGACCTGTGCTCCACGAGGCTTTGGGGGCTGGTTTTGGAGAAGAAGATCACTAGGCCTTTCTAGGTGTACTTGAACCCCCAACCTTTGAGAGAGCAGTGGAGTGTGTCAACCACTCCCACTATCTGAGGTCGTGGAGCACAGAGAAGACGCTTGGCAAAGCCGGGAAAGGGGCCAGCGGTCGACAAGTGAGGGACTCTGGGAGAGCAGTCTATGGGGAGTGACAACAGAGTGTCCCAGGCAGACCGCCCCAGGATCTCTCACACTGCTCCCACCATTAAGAACTACGTGATAAGCCTTTAAAATGAAGAGGATAATAGAATTCACCCAAGACTGCTGGGAACAGAGGCCGAAGGAAACCGCTTAGCCCACAAAACCGAACTGAGCATTCCATCACACTAGCTGTTACAGTACGACTATTATCACAATGACTAGTCTGTTGTCATACCTTTCACAGAAATGTCATAAACATTCATGGTATCACTTCCTTGTTCAGTTGCTTTGCTTTCTTGCTAAAAAATTTACTCTCTCCTTTATCCTGCTCATTAAGCATCAGGCTACTAACGGAAAGGTTGGCCGTTCGAACCCACCAACTGCTCCCAGGGAGAAAGATGAGTCAATCTGTGCCCATCAAGATTTACAGCTTCTGAAACCTCAAGGAGGCAGTTTTACTCTCTGACATGATCGCTATGAGTTGGAATTGACTCAATGTTGAGGTAGAGGTGGGCGTTATCCTGATTCCTGTCCATGGAATGTAAACAATGCCAGTTTGTTATCATTATTGTTCCCGGTATTCTGTAAGAGCCTACGTAAGACCCATCAGTTGACCTTGGATACGTTCACCAAAATGTTGAAATATTAGCATAAAGCTTGCCCTAGATAAACTTGGGGCCAATGCAAGGAAATACTCCTTTGTATAAAGGGGAGCAAACAAGCAAGCTCTCTTATGAAATCATCTGTGAGTTGGCTCCTTCCACCTGTGTTCATCAAACGTAAGCCTAGCTGTGCATCTACTAGGTCTTACCCCATATTCTGGTCGGACCTGGCAGTGAGGATGGGGAATCTACTAAGAGGAGAGTCAGGAATAGGAAGATAAAGCAGAATGTGTGGTCAATTGCCTCCGTGCATACCTGTCTCCTTTGCCATGAGACCCAAAGATAGACTGGATACTGCCTGGCAACCTTTACTGAACATATTGATCAGAGATTCCACAGAAAAATCCTGATCAGAGATGGGAAATGTGGAACAGAATGACAAAACTCACAGAACTCAGACATTTCGGGGTCCTAGAGGTTGAATCAACCTCCAAAACAACTGCCAGGGTGAAAAAAATGTTCAAACCTTAAATCAAAAACACCCTCTGAAGTCGTCTTCACACTAGATGACAGTGCGGCTCAGTTAGTGATGAAGGCCAGCCTGGAGCCCTGTGCCCTCTAAGAACTATCCGTAATGGGCTCAGATGGACAACAGTACCTCGGAAAGGGTAGCTAGGAAGCTTGGGGGACAGTAAGTTCGTGTTGATGAGGCAGGACAATTCAGAAAAGGCGAGAGAGGACGGCTGCAGCGTGTAATCAATGTCACTGAAGGGTGCCCATAGAAATGGTTGACTTTTAAATTAAGGCGTCCTGGTGGCCTAGTGGTCCAAAGTTAGAAACCACCAGAGAGAAAGACAAGCTAAGGCTTTCTGCTCCTGGAACGAATGGAAGTGTCTGAAGCCCAGGGGCAGTTCTCCACTGTCCTGTCAGCAATCAACTCGGAGGCAGTGAGTACAATTCCTAAATTGGAGTTTGGTACCGGTGCTCCCTCTGGGGGCTAAGAGAAAAGGAATTGAAATGTGGAAAAGGGAAGGCTCTTGGGGAGCAGCCACTGGTATTGGTGGCCACCTGGTGAATGTGGTGGCCCTGAAGGCTCGCATCAGAAACACCTTTAGATGTCTCTACTCCAAAGTCTCTGTCTTCCACCACTCCCCCCACATGGGCATGGGCAATTTACCTTCACGTTCAGGACCTCTGTCTTTGAACTTGTTGCTACCCTCGGGCTTCCAGGTTGGCTGACGGTGACCCAGGAGCTGGAGCGGAGGTGGTTGGCCACTCCTGTTCTCCTGGGCTTCCATGAGGCCCAGCAAGTTTCGGGCAGCCTCTTCCCACTTCACCTGCTCCGGCAGTGACTGCTCCTGCTTCCCATCCTTGTCCACATACGGAGACTCTCCGGTGCTCTTTTTGCCCATTAAGTGTCCTGTGGAAGACACAAGCGAAGCCCAGTGTCACCAATGTCACCAAAGGGAATGAGCGAACGCGACATTCAAACAAGACACACGGATGGCTTTGGTACTCCTTCCTCCTAAACACAGAGCAAAGAACATTTTTTGTGTTAGGCGGTCGGCCATCTATGGCTGCCTTTTCTCCCGATTTCAAAAGCATGTAAGGAGCTAGGTGCGTTGGAGCCCTGTGCTTGGCCCCAGCGCGCCCACTAACAAGCTGGGCCACCCGCACCAAGCCATTCCATGCTCTCCACTGGAGAATGCGCAGGGGCCTTCCGTTCCAACAATTCTATCATCAGTCCTGTGTGCGCGGATTTCTATTCTCCGCTGAATGGCGGCGTGGAAACAGCGTTCCTGGACAATCTTTGAACTGCTGCTGAAAAGAGAAGTCCCCGTGGCGTCCTTTGTGTGGCTCAAAGGAAGAGGAAGAATGCCAAAGTGGTTTCTGCTCGGGTACCAAAGGCATTTCCATCTCAACCCTCTCAGGGTTTTAAAGCTGAGATTGGATCGAGGAAAGTCCACTTAGAAAAGGTGCTCTGAAATGAAAACACACACACACACACACACACACACACACACACACACACACACACACACAAGCCAGCCAGCTGCCAGTCCTGACAAACCGCCCTCAGAGTAGAATTCTCCCTTGCGTGTCCGAAGTGGAGAGTTCGGGTACTCCATATTAACAGTCTCCGGGCGGGCAAGCAGTCATGGTGGCGCAGTGGTGACTTGTGGGCTGCTAGTCTCTGCCACCCACTCCTTGGGAGAAAGACAGGCTTTCTGCTCCCGTGAAGAGCTAGCCTTGGGAATGCATGGGAGCTGTTCTAGCCTGTCCTATCAGGGCTGCTGTGAGCTTGAATCAACAAACCCAAGAGGGTTCCCCATGGCAAAGAGGCCTGGCGTCCCAAACCTGCGTCCTTACCCCCTCTGTCCTTTGCTTCAACCGACCGAGCTCACCAGTCTTCCTCTCTGTCATGGGTCTCTCACACCTCTCTAGAACTGGGCTTCTTCCACTGACCAGTTTCTCACATTTCGAAATCGCTGCTGCCATCCAAAGCTCCCCAGGCAGGGCTCTGAGTGAATCCGTGTTATCCAGCATTAAAGAGGCCCAAGGCAAACACTATGAGGAATAACACTGGAAGGCCCTTTGGTGCCTGGAAGCTGAGCAAAAGGCCGCTTCCCAGAAAGTTCCATCCTCAACTTTAGAGAAATCCTCCGGTGGCTTTATTGCCTATGTACATCTTTGGGGGGGGGGGTTTCTTTATATTTTTGCTATGATGGTTGAGAAGATTTACGGCAAAACACACAGCAGCTCAAGAGTTCTTACCCGTATCCTTCTGTGGCACCGGTGACTTTCCTCAGGTTGGACAAGTCACACCCTCCTCTTCGGAATTGCTCCTCCTCCAAGGACATAAACGCAGTGCCTCCCCCGACCCCACAGTTTCTATCTTCTCCTTTGAGTTGCTATTGCTTACTTGAGAGAAAGACGACGTCTTATACTGCCAGGAGGGTAGACACCCACAGAGGGCAGTTCTACCCTGTCCTATAGAGTCACTGAGTCAGATTGACCCGCAGGCAGTGAGCGCATGTGTGCGTGTTCATTGGCTCCCATACAGGTGGCTCTTAGAAGAGCCTGGTGTTCGAGGCAGGTGGTCTGTACTTGGGAAACGATACTGCTATTGGGTTTGAAGAGGGTTTCAGTGGGGTATCTGCGACTTCAGGTTTGAAAATGATCCCGGGGCGATCCTTTCTGAGGTTCACACATCCTCCTTGGCACCACAAAGTCTAGCGTCCAGGAGAATTTGAAATTGTGTTCTGCATGGTCCCCCTTTAGGTCAGGATCTTTGAGAAAATCTAGCATGCACCTTTTGCCAATCCAGCTTTTTCTTTTAAACAGGGTCATGCTATATTGACAGCCATCCCAAGAATTGGCTACCCTTGATCCATGGGGTTTACCCATCACCATAAAATGAAGCTCACTATGCTTGGGTGTGTGTTCAACGCACATTTTAGAGACTGGCATATGGGTGGTTTACGAGGCCGTAGATCTTCATAGGAGCAGAAAGCCTCATCTTGCTCTTGAGGAGGGGCTGGTGGGTGGGTTCAAATCTCTGCTCTTGTGATTAGCAGCCCATTTGGTAACTCAGCCCCCCACCCCCCCACCCCCCGCCAGCGATCCTTACTCAGAGCCCACGGTCTACTGTATTACATCGCTCTTACGTGCCTTTAATCTCCTAGGGACATGATGCCATTTAAAATCACTCTGGAGTCTGGAAGTAAGGATATGGCGTACAACAGGATTTCTAATGTTGTAAGAAGGAATCGGGATCCCTGATCCACACATCCTGACTCATGATGTTGACTCAGAAAAATGACTTCTGTGAACATTGGGGGCCTTGGAATCCTGCACTGCACTGAGCACCCCTGTTGGTTGTGACATGACTGGCCACCCAAGTTGGAGACCTAATTGAGAACAGGGTCTCCACGGAAGGACTACAATCCTGGAGTGATCATTCACTAAAGCTCGCTAACGTCACGTTGATTCCCACTCATGGCGACACTAATGGGCGGAGTAGAACTGCCCCTGTGCATTTCCGAGGCTCTAAGTCTTTGTGGGCATGGGAAGCTGCCTCTTTCTCCTGTGCAGTGGCTGGTGGAGTCCAACTGCTCCCCCTGTGGTTAGCAGCGCATTCGGCCACCAGGGCCCCTCACTCATTGGCTTGGTCAGCTTGTCATTTTAATGTCCACTCAATAACCTTACATTCAGCCACCAAGCGGATTGTGCTGGGCCACTGCCCAGCCAGTAGCAACGCATTTGGCTTTCTTCCGATGGAGGAAATTGAGTCACGCTGATGGGAGATCAGGTTTGAACCCTGGTGTGCCCAGGAATGACCAAAGCCATGCTTGCGCTCCTTGATGGAGTGTCATCTAGTGAGGATGCTACACTAAGGACAGGGATGCAGAGGGGACTGTGGGAGATCTTTGGACAAACAGGAGCTTCATTCTTGCCAGGCCTGGGTAGATTTATAGAATTTCCTGAAACGGAAGAACCAAGAAGACCTCCTGCTGCATTGACTTGACTTTGGTCCCTGTGACGTGTGCACGGCTGTGAGTAAGTCGTGCTCTATCTCCTGGGCCCACAGACTGGGTATCAATCACATCTCATGAAGCCCACACTCTCTAGGGCCCCTTTGGCTTTTGAGCTGCCCACGGTCAACCATCTCTATGGCAACATGGATGGGATACTCTCTTCTATCTGTCCCTGCCCTCATCTGTCATCTGTCCACATTGTAAGCATGGACATAATAGACATCACATAGACACAAAAGACAAAGAGACATCAAACGGACACAATAGATAACAAGATAGCCTCTTAGGGAAAATAAAAGGTTGGCCAGAGGGGGAAAACAAAACAAAACCGATTGTCCTTTTTAATCACTTAAAGATACTACTGTAGGGCAGGTCTAAAGCAGATGAATTTTCTAGAAGCTCTAATCTTGAATATTATCCTAGGTGAGGATCCATCTACCTCAAGACCCAGAGGGAAGTGTTGAGTAAAACTTCTGAGAGCAGTCCTGTGGAACCGCACAGACAGTGATTGACCAGTGCGTCCTTCAGGCAGCACGGCTGGGTAAGTAAGACAGGGCTCTGGGATTCATTCTCTGGACACGGACCTACTATCAAAGGGAGAGCCACCGCTCGGACTATTTAATAGACATCAGGGAGATGGTCACCGGGTGAAGCCTGGACACACGGTGGTATGTCTACCTCACAAACACAACCCTTCCAGGGACAGCATGCCAGCCGGAGATGCCATGCCATTTCTCACGTGTCCATTGCTATACCTTGTTCCTCTGCTGGAAGAAGAAGCTGGCTTCCTAACCTGCCTGCCAGTGCAGACCAACAGCTTCCTCCAGGCCACCAGTGTCTGGATGAAGCTGGGCACATCTCAGTTGCCTGCCTTCCCTGATTCAGGAGCAAGGGACCCTGGCCAGAGATAGGTGACAGGGACATGACAAAGCCGGCCCTGACATGCCATGCATTCTGGTCAACGCTCACATTTCAGCAGAAGGCAATTTCCCCTAAAGCAAATTTGCATCTCCCCTACCATGTGTTGTCAGGTCCCGGGGGACTTTACACGCGCGCGCGCGCGCGCGCGCGCACACACACACACACACACACACACACACACACACACCTCTTTTCCTTGCTCTTCCTACACTGGACACAATCCCCAACAGGAGAGAGAGAAAAACGAAGATGTCTGAGAGCAAATCAGAAGCGTGTCCTGGGGGCTTGCCTCTCCGCTCCTTCTAGTTCAGGTACCACTGTGTTCAAGTAACAACGACAGACCAACTCCAAAGTGCAGGCAAACGGGGGTGGGTAGTGGTGGGGGTGGGGTGGGGTCTTGCACCAGGAATCAACAGGCTTGGAAGCAGAGCAGTGCGGTTCCTCATTATTCCACTGCATGGCAGTGCTTTGGGGGTTTGGTTTGGTTTCCCAGCTAACTCCCACCCCTCCCTCCGACCTGCAATGGTGGTTATTTAATAGTTATCCTTTTCAGCACCAAGAAGGTAAAAGAGCAAAAAGAGGTGGGGAATCCAGAAGCCTCCCTCTACTTTCCCAGCCCATTGGCTGGTGCCCGAGTCAGGAATCAGCCACTTTCCCTAAGCCCCCAAAAGCTGATTTAAAGGAAAGAGCCAGTCCCCTGTTTGGCTTCCCCAACTCCTGGAAACAAATGCAGGGCTTCTGGGCGTCACCTCTCCCCGCCCCTGCTGGACACACTACTCGGGTCACCCTGTCCCTCGTAAATCGAACATGCTCCACTCCAGGGTCTGCTAGAGAGAGCAAGCGTTTCTGTGAGCAAGGATGAGAACTACTCCATTCTGTACCCCAGAGGCCTCCAGTTCTCGGGCAGGGCACCGGGAGTGGAGGACCAGACTGTTCCCGCTCGTTACTGCCGGGAAATTCATCCTAGGCGTGCAAATCTATGAAGGATTGATGTGGGGCTTAGCCAGCAACACACTCCTTACTCCCTCTCAACAGCACCCTAAGAGTCAGTGGGAACACAACCCTTTGTGTTGGGGCTAGAGGTGATGTTGAGCAAGGCTGAGTGCCAAGGATGGGGTCAAGAGGCGGAGGCTGCCCACCCCTCCCTGCCTCCCACCTGCCCAAGGCCAAGGGTGCGCACTCTCTTCCCACCACACGGGGCCCCACCACCTGAACTTGGGGAACAGGCACCAGGGACTGGCAAACCCACACGCCCAGGAGAGTGGGGGCTGTGGACAGATGGACAGAAAGAGTGTAGAGTAGCGCGCAGGGAGGAGCTCATGGCTCTAGCGAGGAGGAGGAGGGGGTTGGGCTCAGAGAGCAGAGAGGCTGGGGCAGCTCGGTTCCCCCAGCGCAGAACAGCTCCTTGGATCTGGCGTTCTGGGTGCAGCGCAGGGGACAGAGATGTTGTTGCTGAAGGAAGAGAAGGGACGTTGGAACCAAAGCCATCCATGTGGGGTGCCGATCTGAAAGCCGGCAGAGCTCCCTGCGCTGGGGTCTCAGCACCTGTGCCTGCACCAGCCCCGAGCGAGCGCAGCCTGGACTAGTCCCTCCGGCGGCGGCGGCGCCGCGCCCCAGCGCCCCGCGCCCCCAAAGTTATGCAAGGAGGAACCTGGCGGAGGGCTTTGGGTGGCTAAGCAAGGAGGGTCCGAGTTCAGAGGGCCAGGGGCTGCGCCCTAGCTAAGGGCTGGGCAGCGCCTTGGGGAACGGCCGGCAAGGGCTGGGGTCAGCGCAGCGGGTGTCGCGCCCGTGGCTGGTTTGGGGCGCTCGGGCTCTAGGTTTGCATAGAAGGAGCCGAATCCAGGACTCGACCCTGAGCCGAGGGCGCGGGGACACTCACCCACAGCCCAGTGGTTGCCGCGCGGGTACATCTTGGCCAGCATGGGGCCTCCGTCGGCCGGCGCGGGGGCCGCTTGTCCCCGGGGCGCGCGGCACAGCACCAGCGCCAGTAGGACCAGCCAGAGTTCGCGGCCGCACATGTCCGGTCGGCGGGCACGCGGCGAGGTGGCCGGAGCGCGGGAGCAGGGGACCTCGGAGCGCCGCCGCCGCCGCCGCCGCCGCAGTCTCTCTGCGCGACTTTATATGCAGCCCGAGCGGAGCAGGGGGCTAGGCACCACGGACCCGGCGCTCTGACGTCTCCCCCCTACCCCCGCCCCACACGCGTCCTTTAAAGCCATCCATCTCCCGCCAACGATGACAGGCGTGCGCGCGCTGCCCCCGCTCCCAGTCCCCCACCGGTCAGTGCCCCAGCTGGATGGAGCCCGCCCCTCCGGAGTCTTCCTCGGCGCAGCTGGGGAGCCGGCGGCCCCACCCGCCCCGCCCCATCGCCTCCGCCTCTGCTCCACGCGGAGGGCACGGTGACTCCTCTCCCGCGCCTGTGGGGCGCAGGGCAGGGCACCTCGGATGGCTGCTTCCGGCAGGGCAGGGCAGGGCTGGGTCTCTGGGGGATGCACCGGTTTGTCATCACTTTGAGCCCACCCAGCGGAGCCACCAAAGACAGGCTTGGCAGTCTCTTCCAACCAGATCGCAGTCTCTTGACCGCAGAGAGCAGGTAACAGCAGGGTCAGCGCGCGCGTGCGCGCGCGCGCGCGCGTGTGTGTGTGTGTGTGTGTGTGTGTGTGTGTGTGTGTGTGTTCTGAGGTTACAGCCTTCCATCCTCCTCCATGCACCTCTTTCTCACAATCCAGCCCCCAGAGCTTCCGGTGCTTCCCACCCCTCACAGAGCGCACAGATCCACTCCCAGAGTCCGCAGCACCTGCACTCTCTCCCGCGGGGTTTACTTCACGGATGGATGCGGAGAAGAATCCATCTGACTTGGAAGGAGGGCAGTGAGAGGCTCTCCAGAAGATAGGTGGTGAGGCGTTGCCCCTCATGCATTGGGCACGTCAGGAGAAAGCAGTCCCCTGAGCACAAACTCTAGTGGATCCCGACTCATAGCGACTCTGCAGGAGAGGGTAGAGCTGCCCCCGTGGGTTCCTAGACTGTCATTCCTTAAGGGAATACGAAGCCTTGGCTTTCTACTGCACAGGGACTGCCGGTTTCCTACAGCCCACCCAGTGGTGTGCAGCCCAAGAACCACTAACCAACAGGGCTCCTTATGGTAGAGGATCAGGGCAACAGGAAGATTCTGGAGAGCTGGATGGCCACAGGGGCTGCAACAATAGCCTTGAACATAGCAACAACTGTGAGGATGGTGTGGCCCCAGAAGTAGTTCCTTCCATTGTCCCCAGGATTGATTTGATGCCTCCTTAACAACAGCAGTTGACACTGTGAGTTAGGTGTTGGGTTGTTAGCTGCAAACCCAACGGTTCGAATCTACCGAGAGAAAGATGAGGCTCTTCTGCACCCATAAGGATTTACAGCCTTGCAAACCCCATATAGCCTCACTGTGAGTCTGAATGGACTGATGGCAGTGGGCTTGGGGTGGGGGTGGGGTCAGTAGTAACAAGGAGCTCTGGGCGTGTACTGAACTGCTAACTGCAAGGTTGGTAGTTCAAACCCATCAGTCACTCCTCAGTGGAAAGATGAGTCTGTCTGCTCCAATAACGATGTATAGTCATGGAAACTCCATGGAACAATTCCACTCTGTCCTCTAGGGATGCCATGGGTGGGAATTGTTTCTGTGGCAGTGGGTTTGGTGTCCTTTGTTTGAGCTGCAGGCTAGTTCTGAGCAATGACGGGCACTGCGTTCATGACACATTCTGCCCCCTTATGGACGAACGTTTTCCTTCCATTTCTGATGGCAGTGTCCATCAGAGAGTTTCATTGTCCCCAGTCTGCTGCCACACACCTCTTTCGAGTCACATAACTTTCACCTGCTACTCTCTGTATGCAGACAGGTCACCAGCCCAACTCCTGGGGTTCGAGTTGCCATGGGCACCAAGGGCCTGGCCACCATAGCGCTGCGATGCTGAAGAGAAGGCGGTAGGCTGCTGTGGCCCAGGGGTTGTTCTCGGAGGCACAGTCCTTTCGGAGCCCTGGGTGCTGCTCCCCGTCGGGTCTCCGCAGCGCCATGCTGCACGGCAGCACTGTGCAGATGCTGTGGTAGTTGAAACTAGCATGCTGTTCGTGGACTGCATGGTGACTTGACACGTGCATGTTGGATGACTGCGTGCTTGGGCTTGGGAAGGTATTTCTGTGCTTGAGTCTGTCTGTACATGAGTCTGGAGAAAGAAGAGACCGTCTGCTTCCCCAAAGACTGAGAGCCTCGGGAATCCAAAGAAGCAGTTTGACTGTGTTCTGTGGGACCACCAGGAGACAGCGCTGGCTTGATGGCAGGGAGTTTTCTTGGTTTGGTCTCACGACAAAGAAAAAAAAGCATTTGTCCTTTTTTTTTTTTTTTTTGGTGACTTCCAAGATCGCTACTGGCTGCCAAAGAAATACAGTCATCTTCTCTCGAGGGAATGGTCCAAATGAAAATAGAAAGGAAAATGCCCACAAATTGGCTGGATCTCTGTCCCCCTGGGGCTTCCGTCCATACGTCCCCTCCCCAGGCCCTGCCATAAGCCTACGGCCCACTGTCAGCAAGGCCACCTTGTGGCACCAGCTGGCTTGATCAGGAACTAGGTCTTGGTTTTCTGTGTGGTCACAGAGTCCACAGATTATAATTTTTTTTAACAATTTACTGGGGCTCATACAATTCTTTTCACAGTTCATACATATACATACATCAATTGTATAAAGCACATCTGTACAGTCTTTTCCCTAATCATTTTTTTCTCTTTTCTTCTTTTACATTTTATTAGGGACTCATACAACTCTTACCACAATCCATACATATACATACATCACTTGTATAAAGCACATCCATACATTCCCTGCCCCAATCATTCTCAAAGCATTTGCTCTCCACTTAAGCCCCTTGCATCAGGTCCTCTTTTTTTTTCCCCCCTCCCTCCCCAGATTATAATTTTTTTAGTTAAGTTTCTGACTCATAGAGACCCTAGGATTCTACTCCCATACTTAGAGAGACCCACAGGGCCAGTTCCTCCCCACTCTATGGACTCACTATGAGTCAGAATTAATTCGATGGCAGTGGATTTGTTCATTTTAGTTTTTAATCATTTTATTAGGGGCGCATACAGTTCTTATCACAACCCATCCATCCATCCATTGTGTCAAGCACATTTGTACATTTGTTGCCATCATCATTTTCAAAACATTTTCTTTCTACTTGAGTCCTTGGTATCAGCTCCTAAAATTTTTCCCTCCCTTCCTCGTGGACCCTTGATTATTTATAAATTATTATTTTTTCATGTCTTACACTGACTGATGTTTCCCTTTACCCTCTTTTCTGTTGTCTGTCCCCCTGGGAGTGGGTTATATGTAGATCCTTGTGATCAGTTCCCCCTTTCTACCTCCCACCTTCCCCTTCCCCTCCTGGTATCGCTACTCTCAATATTGGTCCTGAGGGGGTTTATCTGTCCTGGATTCCCTGTGCTTCCACCTCTTATCTGTACCAGTGAAAATCCTTTGGTCTAGCCAGATTTGTAAGGTAGAATTGGGGTCATGATAGTGGGGAGGGGGAAGATGCATTAAAGAACTAGAGGAAAGTTGTATGTTTCATCAGTGCTATCCTGCACCCTGTGTTTGTTTGTTTGTTTTAATAGGACTCCCAAGAGTGTAAATCTTTATGAAAAGGATACCTGGTGTGCAGCGGGTTAAGCACTGGGCTGATAACTGAAAGGTCAGTGATTCGAATCCCCCAGCGACTGGATGAAAGAAAAACAAGGCAGTCGGCTTCTATAAAGAGCTACATCCTTAGGGGGAATTTTTAGTCTTTTGTGTAGAGTCTCTGGGAGTTGGAATTGACATGATGGCAGTGGGTAGTCTATAGGAATGCAGATGGTCAAATCTTTCTCCCTGGAGAGGTTGGTGGGTAAGAACCCTCAACCTTTCGGTTAGCCACCAAGCACTTACCACTGCCCATAGGGCTTCTGACTGAATCATGGCGGTGCTCAGTGTGTGTTGAATGAATAACAGATCTAAGAAAAGCCCGGGTCTAAGAGCCTTCTAGAACTTTGGAGAAGCAGTAAACACATCTCTCCTGGTTTGGGAAGCCTTTAAACAGCGCTTTCTGTCTGCAAAACCCAGCAATTCTACAAAAGGTTCAACTCTTCTTCTCCTCCTTCAAGCAAGCCGCTACTTCCAGGTCCCCAGAGGTCACCTTTGCTCTGGTTTGCAGCCCCCAGCCCACCGGCAGACTGTCTACCATGGACTCGGGCTTGGCTACCTGGCTGGTGGGGCATCCCCTGGGGGTTGCAACCACCGAGATCTTGTTTCAGCCACATCCCCCTGCCTGACCCAGCCCTGGGCACAAAGGTGTGTCTCAGTAGATGTGATTGGATGAGCTGTCCTGCGGGTGTAGGCACCTGAGTCCAGTCCCCTCACCAGAAAAGATAGTGATGGTCCCGCAATAGAGAAAGAAACCCTTGCAGCTCAGACCCAGGTGGGTTGGATGGGCCACACGTGGTTGCTGGCTGCTTCTCATGGTGCCTCTCAGCACATCGTCACAGCCCTGCTGCCAGTTAGAGGGTTAACCCCACTTACTCAACGCAGTGTGCTTCCATGTCCAGAGACAATCAGCTTGCAACGTGGTCACTGCACAACTTTTCATGCAAAAGAGTCCAGCAGGTGCAGGGGCTAAGTGTCTGGCTGCTAGACATAAGGTCAGTAGTTCAAACCCACCAGTGGGAGAAAGATGAGGCAGTCTGCTTCTGTAAAGATTTATAACCTTGGAAACTCAATGCACGAATTCCATGGGGTTTCTCAGAGCCCTGGTGGTGAAGTGGTTATACAACTGGCTGCTGACTGCACCGTGGACAGTTTGAAACCAGTAGCCCGTCTTTAGGATAAAGATGAGGCTTTCTACTACCCTAACGAGTTACAGTCTCAGAAACCCACAAGGACAGTTCTCCCTAGTTCTACAAGGTCACTTTGGGTTGGCATGGACTTGATAACAGTGAAGGTTTAAAAACATTTTTATGAGGTCTCTATGATTCAGAATCAATTTAACAGCCATGGTATCATAGCCTAACCTTGGCCCCAGCCTTCACAAGGCAGGCTGCTTCCATTTAGCTCTGGGATTCCCCTTCTAACAGCATTAAGGGCAGCTTTTCTCCTGTGCTCACAGGTAGTTCATGTTTGGACTGGCCATATTTATTTATTATTTTTAGTTTTATGACTTAGGTGAAGGTGTACAGAGCAGAACAGCGGTTTACATGCAACGATCCAGACATGATCTGATTCAACTCCTCCAGTGCAGTCCCTTCAATGCATGTCCCTCATCCCACTTCCTCCCTGTGCTTCCTGTCACCATGCCATTCCTTCTCCTTTCCCAACCCTCTGTCCTGGGTTAAATGCTGCCCTTTTATTGGGTCTCCACTCAAGTACTCCCTCAACACAAGAACACTTTGTTCTAATAACCTGGCATTCTGTGATGCTCACCTTCCCAACATGATCACTGAAAACAAAATGAAGACAAAATGAGTACATAAGCAAATATGGTGAAGAAAGCTGATGGTGTCCGGCTATCAAAATATATAGCATCTGGGTTCTTAAAGGCTCGAAGATAAACAAGTGGCTATGTGGCTGAGAAGCAACAAAAACCACCAGGAAGAAGCACCCGAGCCTGCGTGATCATGGGGTGTCGATGGGATTAGATATCAGGCATCAAAGACCCAGAACAAAAAATCATATCAATGTGAATGAGAGTGGAGACCCAGAGCCCATCTGCAGACAATTGAATATTGCCTCAGAGAATGGTAACAAGGAAGAGATGGGCCAGTCAGGGTGCAGTGTAGCACCAATGACACATAAAAACTTTTCTCTACTTCTTTAATGCTTCCTCCACCCCCTTCCAACCAAGCCCCACTATCATGACCTCAATTCTACCTTACAAATCCGACTAGGCCAAAGCATGTACAGATAAGAGCTGGAAATACAGGGAATCCACGACAGATAGACCCCCAGACCAATATTGAGAGTAGCAATACCAGGAGGGGAAAGTAGGGGGTAGAAAGGGGGAACCAATCATATATAAGCCCTTCCCAGGGGGACAGACAACAGAAAAGTGGGTGAAGGGAGACATCAGTCAGTGTAAGACATGAAAAATAATAATAACATAAATGATCAAGAGTTCATGAGGGAGGGAAGGAAAAAATGAGGAACTGATACCAAGGGCTCAAGTAGAAAGAAAATGTTTTGAAAACGATGATGGCAACAAATGTACAAATGTGCTTGACACAATGGATGGATGGATGGATTATGATAAGAGCTGTACAAACCCCCAATAAAATGCTGATAGGTAAATAATTGCTGCCCCTTTTGATCTGATGCAGCTGACGGTTGTAATGAGGAGGTGCGTTCAGTTCCAGCCCTGGAGGGTAAGGACCACTGTCCTGGGGGGAGGGGGTGTGGGGTCCCACATTTCTCTCTCTGACTAAGAAGTTTGGTCTCTTTTATGATTTCTTAGAAACAGTTTTATTGACATGTATACCCCACATCCAATACAATTTGACGGTTCAATCATGCCAAGAAGAGTCACCGTCACAGCGGTACAATCATCACCACAATCAATCTTAGAACATTTTCTTCCTTCCTGTACTCAGTGTTATTAGCTCTCCACTTTCCCTCCAAGCTCCTCTGCCTTACCCACAAGGAAGCATTAATCCAGTTATGGTCTCTATAAATTTACTTCTTCTGGATTTCATCTACAGAGAAACATACAAAAACAAAAAGCCTGACAACAATTCTTGTATGATTTGGGGTTTGGCTCCACATTTTCCTCCCACTGGATCCTGGTCCTTCTATTGTGCTTCTCGCCAGGGCAGCTGGCAGCCATCGTTGCAGGGTTGTCCTCTGCATGGTCTGTCATGCATTGGACGAATTGCTTCCCTGTGTCTTCTTGAAGTGCATGATTCTTCTTTCCTCTGGACAGGGAAAGACCCGCATCTGCGCCTGAGATGACTGCTCACCAGTGTTAAGGACTCAGTCTCCGCCCACCGAGTCAGGAGGCAGAACATGGTCTTGGTGAACGATGCTGTTCCGGGCTATCGATGGAGTTCTTGTGACTCATCGGTGCTCTGCGTGCAACAGAGCAAAACACTGCTCATCCTCACAATGGTTGTTCTGTTTGAGCCCATTGTTGCAGCCCGGTGTCCATCTGTCTCACCGAGAGTCTTCCTCTTGGGTGGACCTTCTACCCTTCTACCCTTCTAAATAGGATGTCCTTTTCCAGGAACTGGCTTTTCCGGATAACACGACCAAAGCACATGAGACGGACAATGTTCTAAGGCACTAAACAGGCTGTATTTATTGAATTTCCCATTTTGATTCACGGAGAGCGGCTGTCATGCCAGCATCCATAAGGAAACATCGCTAATGAGTAGCAGGCAGGCTGGCGAGCGTTCAGATCCCACCTCCGCCACTTCGTTGGGCGGCTGGGACCCTTGGACGGCACGGAACCGCTGCTCTTGGCCTCGCTGTCTGTGATTGGAGTTAGCAATGCCCCTTCCTGAGTGTGTGGCCGAGTCGACGACTCACATGCAAGGTGACCTCGGGCACAACACAGCAAAGTGTGGCCTGGCCTTACCCATCGCCACACTGACTGTAACCACTGCGTATTCCAAGTGCCTTCCAGCCCCTGATCAGCCCCTTGTCTGTTGTGATCCGGGTGGTCTCCACTGGCTATCTTTTGAACACACATCACAGGCTGTTTCTTCTTAGCCTGCTGGGCCGGGTAACATAGCTCCCAGCATCGCAGCAACACGGGAAACCCCACGGCCTAACAGGATGGGTTGTAATCCTAGGCTATGAACCAGACCAAACCAAACCAAACACAGAGTCGGGCAGAGAAACTCCCCTGTAGGGTGTGCGAGGCTATAAATCTCAGAAGCAGCCAGCCTCATCGTTCCCTTGTCAAGTGGCTAGTGGGTTTGAACCACTGACTTTGCTGTTAGTAGCCAACACTTAACCCAAGTCGATAGGAGTGTTTAATGAGGTCATCATCTGGATCTGCTGACAGCTGCTTCCATTTCTTTTGTAAAGAATTCCTTGTGGCAAGCTGTCATTAGAACCACTAGGAGCCTCAGGAAGGCAGTGCTTCAGCTGCTAACTGAAAGGTCAGCAGTTCAAACCTACTCGCTGCTCCAAGAAAGAGTGTCATGGCCCTCGGCTTCTATGAAGATGCCCACCTTGGAAGCTCTGTGGGGCACGTCTATTTGGTCCTGTAGGGTCACCGTGAGTCGGAGTGGACTTGAGGACAGTGGGAATTAGAACCAGCCCATTTCTGTCTTAAAGTGTGAGGTGGAAGACAGCATCATTTCCATGTTCAGAGCCTAATGCAATGCCAGGTGCTAATCTACTCCCCTTAAGGGGTGACCAGACAGTAACAGAATCCATTATGTGCCAGGTGCCGGGCCTGGCTGCCACCCCCAGCCTTCCATTCCACTGTACACCCATCCTGAGGAAACAGATGCTGGGGGTCCCATTCTATAAATGAGGAAACTGAGGCTCAGAGAGATGCCACAACTTGCTCAGTGCCCAGCCAGGAACGGGTAGAGCCAAGAGCCAACTTGCGAGCTGTCTGAGTCTGCACGCGGACTGTGTCAAGTCTCCTAGAAAGAGGTTCTTTGTCGTTCCAGGATTCCCCTGAGGCTTGGCAAACCTGACCATCTGAAAAGCACACTCCAGGCCAACAAAGAAAATACAAACAAGGCACAAGAGTCCCTTAAAGAGCTGTAGACCAGAGCTCAGGACACACCGAATCCAGGAACGGGAATGGGAGTAGTGATACCCGGAGGGCAGGGGAAAGTGGGGAGACGAGGGGAAGAAGTGAGAACCGATTGCGATGATCTACACATAACCATACACACGCCCCCTTCCAGGGGGGTGAACCTCAAAAAGCATGGGGGAAGGGAGACAGCGGTCTGTGTAAAATATGAAAATAATAATAATTTATAATTTATCAAGGGGTCATGAAGGTGACGGGGTGGGAAGAGAAGCTGATACCAAGGCTCAAATAGAAAGCAAATGCTTAGGGGAAAGTGATGGCAACATATGTACAAATATACTTGATTACAATTGATGTATGGATTGTTATAAGAGCTGTAAGAGCCCCCAATAACATGATCTTTTAATTTAAAAAAAGAGCGAGGGAGTGGGTGGTGGGGAAGGGTTGGGCTGGGCAAGCTGACTGAGGTGAGAGTGGGAGGGAGGTGACGGGCAGGGCCTTCTGCTGCTTGCCCTGAGCTTGCCGCTGGGCAGAGGCTCTGGTGAGGGAGGAGAAGCTGACAGGGACCACCGCAAAGGCCGGCCGTGCTGCCGGTGGAAGAGTTGGTGGTGGCAGAAACATATAGCCCAGGCTGGACTCCCCAGGCTAAAACCACCCCTGAGCGCAGTCCCCAGACCACCAGGAGAAAACCCCATGCGGCCCATCTGAGAGGGACAGGCTCCTAAGCTGCCTAGTGGGCTGGCCTCTTGGGAGCCCCGGTCCCCAGAAACTCACTGGTCACCGCCACCGTCTCCTGGGAGACCGCAGGGGGGAGGCATTGTTCTAGATGCGGCCCTATAGTTGATGGAATCCAGGGCTTCTCAGCCTCAGTCCCGGTCCTAGTTGGGGCCAGACCATGCTTCCTTGGGGCCATTCTTTCTTTGGCTGCCCAGGGCACACTGGGATGTTTAGCAGCATTCTTGACCTCAGCTGCAGAGCCCAGGTGGCCTGGTGGTTTATGTGTTGGGTTATGAACTGCAAAGCCAGTAGTTTGAACCCACCAGCCACTCCAAGGGAGAAAAACGAGGTTTTTTGGTCCTTTAAAGATTTCTCCTCGTTTTGTCTTGTGTACTGTGGACACATTACCAAGGGAGACCAGGCGGCCCTGGAACAAGGACACTGTGCTTGGTAAACTCACAGGGCAGCAGAAAAAGCGAAAGACTCTCTGGGAGATGGACTGACACGTGGCTGCAACCACGGGCTCGAATCTAACAGCACTTCTGAGGATGGCCGAGGCCTGAGCGATGTTTTCTTCTGGTGCACACAGGCCTGTGCTTGGGCGGGAACTGAATAGACACCACATCACAACAACAACAACAAAGAGCTGCAGCCTTGGAAACCCAAAGGGGCAGTTCTACCCTGTTCTATAGGGTCACTATGAGTCAGATTCAACTTGAGAGAGTGAGCGTGGTTTTGAGCGTTGACCTCTCCCATCAGATACCAGTAAGCAGCGTGCCTCCTCTCCTAGCCCCCCACCCCCGCAGCCTCCCCCACCAGATATGTCAATCAAAGGTGTTTCCATACACAGGTACAGGATCCCCTGTTTGGGAAGTCCCAGTCAAACGAACTGCCTGCCTTCCTCCATTATAGCCTCCGGGCCCCCCCAGCCCTCACTTGGAATCTCCAGCAATGAGCAGCTCCCCAGCTCCAAGGCCTCCTGTCCTCCCTGCGGGACCAGTGGCGTTTGTCCCCTGGTCGCCTCTGTGTCTCCAAGTAGAATGGGTACCCCACAGGGTTCCAGAAGCAGCTCGCCTGCCGTGCTTCAAAAGGCCTCTGGATGAACTGGGACCTCCGACCGCGCAGTGCACCGCTGACGCCCATCACCATTTGCGTTGGCTGGGACGCCCCAAAGTTCCGACACCCCTTCTTGAAAGTGGAGACAGTGGGAGAGTTGGAGCATATATGGAGCCATCACAAAAGAACCACTTCCTCGAATCACGCGGAGGGACCAGAGGTCGATGAAGCAGGAGCACGCTTGGTCAGCACTTCCCAGAGGTTTAAGTCCCCACATCAGGTACAATTCCTTGGGTTTGCAGGCCAGGATTCCTTAGACTCTGCTGAGAGCAACTCCTGCCGAGCCGAGCCTTTAGACCAGTGGTCCTCTACCTTCCTCATGCCGAGGCCCTTTCACACAGTTCCTCACATGGTGGTGACCCACCCCCCACCCCCCAACCATCAACTTACTTTCACTGTTCTTCATCACTGTCATTTTGCTACTGTTATGAATTAGGCAAGCCCTGTGAAAGGGTCGTGACCCACAGGTTGAGAACCACTGCTTTAGAACAAAGCAGAACTGCCTCTGTGGGTTTCCGTGGGTTCAAGTCTACATGGGAGTGGAAAGCCGCATTCTTCTCCTGCGGGCTTGCTGGTGGTTTCGACCTCTACCCGAGCTTCTCTGCGGGAGCCATCCAGCCACCTAGGCAGGGTTGACCTGGCGGACGAAGCTGCTCACAGCTACTTTCACCCCGAACTCCACCCCGACCCCTGTGCATCCACCAGGTCAACCCTGCCTGGAAAGCTGGGAAGTTCAAAGGTTTCTCTTGCTCCTCAGATAACATGGACTCAAGGGCTGAGACAGTAGGCAAGCCAGAGAGAAGAGGCTGAGGCTGTCCAGGGCGGGGCTGGCACAGCTCTGAGATGGAGAGAGAGAGAGAGAGAGAGAGAGAGAGAGAGAGAGAGAGAGAGAGAGAGAGAGAGAGAGAGAGAGAGAGAGAGAGAGTAAAGATTTGGGAAGTCTGGTGAACCCTGAATCATGACTGCCTCTCCCACTCAGCTCTCAAGCTTCTCCAGCCTAGAGGTTCTCAGCGAGGCTCAGTGGTAAATTCCTATGGAAAAAAACTATTCAGAAAATCTCTGAAATGTCATTAGTCTAATCTGATTTGACTCATCAAATCAAGATCCATCCTTCCGTCTCTCTTGCTCCCCATCCTGATGGCGTCTAGCACCTTGGCATCCAGGTACCCGGACCAGGAGATCGCATTAGAGTAGAAGCCAGGGAGCCAAGGGGCAGGGCCCTTTCTGTGTGGCCTCCCGAAACTGGTGGGCAGGGGCTGCGTGCCTGCCGAGGGCGGTGCAGGGGCCCACGGGCTGCGGTGCAGGGTGGGTGGGGGCATCAGACCAGCCCAAACCAAGGATCTGATGGTCACTCAAAACAGTGAGATTAGGTGAGTCCTCCCCACCGGATTTGGAAACTCAATTCCATTTTCAGCCACCACTGACTCTGGTGGGGGTCAAACTTCTGTACTCCTCTTGTCAGCTAAGCCAATGGAGAGGGCGCCTAGAAGTGCCCAGAGGCCAGGAAACTAAGAAGATTAGCTCTCAGACCAGGGAAGTTAGCTCCTGTTAACAAATGTGCATGATAAAAAGAGGAGCTGATACCAAGCGCTCAATAGGAAGTAAATATTGAGAAAATAAGGATGGTAACATATCTACAAATATGCTTGATACAATAGATGTATGGATTGTGATAAGAGCTGTAAGAGCCCCCAATAAGATGATCTTTTACAAATTTTTTATAATATGATTTGAATGCCTTCCTTAAATTAATAAAAGTACTTAAATATTTTCTTCCTAGAATTGAGTTATTTTTTTAATAGATCATTTTATTGGGGGCTCTTATATTCAACTCATATTAGAAAAATTTTGTAAGAGTACCTGATAGATTTGAATAGAATTTAAAAATGAATTAATGTTTTCTATAAATTTTACAATAAATTAGAATAGTATTTTTAATGCATATGCTTTAGTATCATCTAGTGATTTGTACAGCTGAGGATATATCAGTTATTATTTGAAGTTTGTGAAAATTTATATGTTTGGCTACACAGTCATGCTTATTTCTACTTGGTTAGGCCATTAGTTTCGTATGAAGTATTTCTAATAGTAGGTTTATTTCATTACCTTCAAATTCTTCCATGGTCAGATATTTAGCAATGAAACTAAACTGTGAATGTGCAATATATTTTTAATCATTTGATTGGGGGCTCGTACAACTCTTATCACAATCCATCCGTCCATCCATGTGTCAAACACATTTGTACATTCGTTGCCATCATTATTCTAAAAACATTTGCTTTCTATTTGAGCCCTTGGTATCAGCTCATTTCCCCCCTCTCTTCCCGCCCCCCCATGAACTCTTGATAATTTATAGATTATTATTATTTTGTCGTGTCTTACACTGTCCAACATCTCCCTTCACCCACTTTTCTGTTGTTAGTCCCCCAGGGAGGGAGGTTATATGTAGATCCTTGTAATCTGTTCCCTCTTTCTACCCGACCTTACCTCCACCCTCCCAGTATCGCCACTCTCACCACTGGTCCTGAGGGGTTCATCTGTCCTGGATTCCTTGTGTTTCCAGTTCCTATCTGGATCAGTGTACATCCTCTGGGCTAGCCAGACTTGCAAGGTAGAATTGGGATCATGATAGTTGGGGTGTGTGTGTGTGTGTGAAAGTTGTATGTTTCATCGTTGCTACACTACACTCTGGCTCGTCTCCTCCCCGCGACCCTCCATAAGGGGATGTCCAGTTGCCTACAGATGGACTTTGGGTCCCTATTCTTCACTCCCCCTCATTCACAATGATATGATTTTTTGTTCTTTGATGCCTGATAACTGATCCCTTCGACACTTCATGCTCACACAGGCTGGTGTGGTTCTTCATGTGGGCTTTATTGCTTCTGAGCTAGATGGCTGTTTTGAGATCCCAGATGCTATATCTTTTGATAGCTGGGCAGCATCAGCTTTCTTCACCACATTTGCCCATGCACCTGCTTTGTCTTCAGCAATCGTGTTGGGAAGGTGAGCATCATGGAATGCCAGTTTAACAGAACAAAGTGTTCTTCCATTGAGGGAGCACTTGAATAGAAGGCCAATGTCCATCTGCTACCTTAATACTAAACCTATCAATATATGGAATGTACAATATTTTTAATAAAACTGTTGTACCTATTTAAAAATCAAAGGATATTTTAATAAAAAGACATTTTTAATGTGTGAATCTGATCTCTTCATGTTGCTATCACACATCATTCCGTTCCTCAGAGGGAATCTGAGCTTGGGAAAGCCTAAGCATGCATCTGTGGCTGAGCAGGGGGGCACCGGGACCTCAAACGCTGTTGCCTATCAATCATATACACCAGGACTCCAGGCTGCCCAGAGTCAGCCCCCCACTAGAGTTTCAGGGCTCTGATCCCAAGGCTCTAGCTATCACTTTTGTGACCTCAGTTTGGCCATCGAGGCCCAAGTGGCTGGATGCTTGGGTGGTGTCCCAGCACTTTTCCTGCAGCTGTCAAAGTGTTGTCACATGTTGCCCTCCACAAACAGAACTGTGTGTCCTCAGAGTTTAGGAGGCTAGACGTTCAAATCCAGGGCCCTGACTCTAAGGGAAGATTTTCTCTCTCTGTGGGATCTGGGCGAAGGCCCTTGTCTCTTTTTAGCATCTGTTTTTTGGTTCTCTGGACATCTGTCTCTCTCCATCTCTGCTCAGTTGCTTGTTTCATTTGCTCTTTTCTATTAGAGAAGAGATGGGTTGCTACCCACCGCACACCTATATTGCTTCGTGAGCACAACAGAGGGAGCCTCTTCCCAATGGGATTTTGGATTTATGGCACCTACTTTTAGGGGGTGGCGGGCAGGGGGGATTCAGTTCAAGCCGTTACACGTGGGTTCTGGGAGAGCTTTTGTGTCCTGGCAAAAGGGAGCAGGCCAGCCCAACATGCAACCCACCGGCCACCAGGGTTCCTATTGATACAACTGAAAAAAACAAACAAACCAAAAAACACAAGATCAAAAAGGCAGTACCTTTCACAATAGCCAAGCAGAAATTGACATATCTAGGGATACATCTGACTAAAAGAACAAAAGATTTATATGAGATAATCTACAGAACACTATTACAAGAAACCAAGAGTGACCTCAACAAATGGAAGAATACGCTCGTGGATCGGAAGATTCAATATAGTAAAGATGTCAGTTCTGAGCCCAGGCACTATATAAGTTTAAGGCTATCCCAATACAATTACCTTCATCTTTCTTCAAAGAAATGAAAAATCCGATGACCAACTTCATATGGAGAGGGAAGAAGCCCAGAATCAGCAGAGAACTCAAGAAGAAGGACTCAGAGGGAGGGCTTGCTTTACCTGACATTAGCACATATTGTACAGCCACAGTGGTCAAAACCGCATGGTATTGGTATAATGACAGATACTCAGACCAATGGAAAATAACTGAAAACCCAGAAATAAAATCATCAGCATACAGACAACTGATCTTTGGTAAGGGCCCCAAAAATATCAAATGGAAAGCAGTTTTCCTCTTCAACAAGTGGTGCTGGAAAAAAATGGATATTTACCTGCAGAAAAATGAAGCAAGACCCTTATCTCACTCTATGCACAAGAATAAACTCAAGGTGAAAAACCCCAAAACACAAATGTACCACCATTGAGTCAATTCCAAGTGATAGGGAACCAGGGCAGGGTTGAACTGCCCCTGTGGGTTTCCGAGACTGTAATTAACTCCATGGGAGTAGAAACCCATCTTTCTCCAGGATGCCAGAGCCATACCTGCAAAGAACTGAATCACTGTGCAGCCATACGCGAGTCTCTACCCAGAATTCCACTTTCCTGTGGTAAAAATCTATGCCCTGAAATCAACTCTGGTGGCAAAGCACTGAAGTGCTCACTGCCAGGTTGGTGATTCAGACCCCGCTACATGGTCCACCAGGAGCCTGGTGGTTCAGCGGGTTTCGAGTTGGGCTGCTAATCAGAAGGTCAGCAGTTCAAACCCACCAACCTCTCTACAGGAGAAAGATGAGGCTTTCTACTCCTGTAAAGAGTTGCAACCTCAGAAACTCACAGGGCAGTTCTACCCTGTCCTATTGGGTCTCTCTGAGTCAGAATTGACTCCATATCAGTGAGTTTGTTTGGGGATGTTTGGACTCGCTGTGCAGGAGAAAGGCTTACAGTCTTTGGAGTCCTATATAGGGTAGCCATGAGCCTGAAACACCAGGTTTGGTTTTGGTTGGAACCGGGATTACTGGAGCAAGAGCTGTACCTCTACCGATCCCACTTGCCTGCTTGCAAAAGCTCAAGACACCATCCAGGCTGTGCCAACTGTCCTCAGCCTGCCGCCCCCACCGCCCCCACCACTCTCTGAACGTGCGATCTGATTACACGGACCTTCATTGGTAACCCAAGCTAACTGCGTAACGTCTTCCCATTTCCTGTTAAATTCCATCTCATTTCCATCTGGCCAAGGTTCTCAGATGTCCAGGCCCGTGGGTAATTTTAACTTTAATTTAGCTTCTGCGTTGGCCATTTCTCACTCGTTTTGCATTATCTGGAAATTTAATCTAAGTCAGCTTTACTTTCTCCTGCCACGTTGTTAATCAGCACTGCAGATTGGATAATGCAGTTTCCTGTCTTGAGCCCGACGAGATCTTTTTCCATTCTTCTTAAGCCTCAGATCTAATTCAAGATGTCACCAATTATAACCTGCACCAGCCATTTGTCAGCAGAACCCCCAGCCACGCTCCTGCCCGGCTTCCCAGGCCCCCATGCTTTAATCGCTCCATGAATTGCTGGGGTCACATCTGATAAATGTCTAAATGATTTCCCCTGAATTCCCCTGTGGGATTTTGAGTCTATAATTATGGTCAAACAGGGTCGGGCCTGCATTGGGGGAATAATTTGAGGCTTTTGAATCTGCCTGGCTTGTTGCTCATTAGATTCTCTGGCACCATGCGCATGGAGATCAATTTTCTTATTACATTGCTTTAGTTCTTACCTGGGATGGCAGGGCAGCCGTGAGGACACTCATGCCCCGAGTCACCGAGTTATGACTGGTTTTTTGCCTGTTGAGTTGGAAGCCAAGACAGGTCCAGGTTGCTGTGGTCTTGGCGGTTTATGGAATGTTCTTAGGTACCCACTAAAGTCTGAAATACCCTCTTTCTTGTTCCAAAGTGAAGACTCTGAACTACTCCTTAACTAGCTGGCTGCTGGTCAGTATCTGCTAGTCCGGTTGCTGTCGGCTGTGGCCAATTTGGAAATGTCTGGAGGCTTTGTTGAGCTGTCACAACTTACCTGTGGGAAGGTATGCTGGAGGCATCTCCAGTGGGGAAGGGCCAGTGCTACTACTCCCCCCAGACTCAACAGAGGCTCTTCAGACCCCAAACAGCATCCATGCTGATGGTGAGACATCCTGTGTGTTCGGAGTTATCTCAAACGGGCCACCCTCCATCCCCATTGCTACCACCAAGAAAGAGGGAGTGGATGGGCCGACTGAGAAACAGAGAGACCTACTGCTGACCAACCAGCTTGTTAGTTCCCCTCTCAGAAGTGAAGCGCTCCATCATTAAGGTTGGGATGGGATGGGATTGAACTCACACCCACTCCCTGCCGCTGAGTTGATTCCATCTCAGAGAGGCCTGATAGGACAGTGTGGAACTGGTTTCTGAGATGGTCATTCTTTTTTTATATCATTTTATTGGGGGCTTGTACAGCTCTTATCACAATCCATACATCCATCCGTGTGTCAAGCACATTTGTTGCCATCATCATTCTCAAAACATTTGCTTTCTACTTGAGCCCTTGGTATCAACTCCTCATTTTCCCCCTCCCTCACAAATCCTTGATAATTATTATGATTTCATCATGTCTTGTACTGTCCAACTCTGAGATGGTAATTCTTTATGGAAGTAGACAGTCTCATCTTTCTCCTGAGGAGCAGCTAGTGGTTTCAAACAACTGACCTATTGGTTAGTAACCCCATGTGTAACCTCCTCTGCCACCAGGGCTCTAGAGAAAGCAGACTTCTAAATCCCCTTTTAGTTTCCTTTCTCTCCTCCTTCTCCCCTCCCCTCACTCCTTTGTGCCCTTTCTCCCTCGCTCTTTCTTTCCTCAAATAATTAGGCACAAACCATGGACCAAGCAGCTTTCTAGACACTGGGACCCACAAGTTAACACAGCAGACAAAACTGTTGCCGAGAGAGGGCTGATACGCTAGCCGGGAAGGCACTTGGGACATCAATAGCTACAATGAAGAACACAGAGCAGGATTCAGTGGTCTTTCTGGGACCATTCGCGCCAGTGGCCTGGGAGGGCTCTCTTGTAGAGAACAGCATCCGTGTTTACCACCGTGTGGTGTTGTGACTGTTTGTGACTGTGCTGTGGTGGCAATGCCACCTTCGGATGCCGTATTCTCAGACTGACCCGCATTCCACGGAGAGGCAGGGATTATGGCGTGCACAAGGAGCGTGCCCTGGACTGTATTTGCAGCGCGCTCATCTAGAGAATATACAAAGCTCAGGGAGACGGAGTGGAGCTCCTGAGTTTGCTAATTATGAACTTTGTGTTCTGGGCAAGTTCATTCTGAGGCTTTAAAGTCCAAAAAAACAATGACACCTCTAATAAAAGCCCACGCCACTAGTATTTCCCGTACTAGCAGAGTCACCCACCGTGAAGCACAAACACGGCAGTCTGCTGTTAGGAGATGAGCCAAGGAACACCGCCTGACTAGCCGCGGAACACTCACTGCCTTCTAGAGCGTGCTGCAGTAGGAGCCTGTCTCCATCACATGAACATCGTCTATACACGTTGACTTTTAACAGCTGGAATACACAGGAATCAAATTGACTACATCTGTGGGAAGGGAAGATGGAGCAGCTCAATAGCTCTAGCAAGAACAAGGCCAGAGGCTGACTGTGGAACAGACCATCGATGGCTCCTTTGTCAATCCAGGTTAAAGTTGGAAAAAAGAAAAAAAAAGCCGAGATGCAATCTTAAGTATATCCCATCTGCACTGAGAAATCATCTCCAGAACAGATTCGACACATCGCACATCAGGGACAGACCTGGCGAGATGTGGGAGGACATCAAGATCATCCTACCTGAAGAAAGCCAAAGGTCATTAAAAGACTGGAAAGGAAGGAAAGGCCAAGGCGTATACCAGAAGAGACTCTCAAACTTGCTCTTGCTCCTACAGTAGCTAAAACGAAGATGAGAAATGAGGAGGTAAGAGAGCAGAATGGAAATATTGAGGGATTGCTTGAGAAGACAAAGTAGAGTATTCTAATTGTGGCAGTTACATAATCTGTCAACTTGTGAAGGGGTGGAGTCTAGCCTGTCAACCAGGTCACAGCCAATGACCTTGAGTGTGGGTTACAACTCATTGTAAAAAAAGCCAAATCCTCTCAACTGGACCAATAGACAACATCATGATAAATGGAGAACATGCTGAAGTTGTCAAGGATTCCATCTTGCTCGGATCCACAATCCACACTCATGGAAGCAGCAGTCAAAAACTCGAGTGAAACATCTGTACAAATGTGCATGATACAATTGATGTCTGCATTGTTATAAGACCTGTAAGAGCCCCCAGTAAAATGATCTTTTAATAATTAAAAAAAGAAATCACATGAGGTATTGCATTGGGCAACTAGCTATGCCAGACTTCTTTGCAATATTTAAACACAAAGATGTTACTCTGAGGACTAAGACATGTCCGACCTGAGGCATGATGTTTTTCATCACCCCATGGGCATGTTAAATTTGGAGAATAAAGAAAACTGGAGAAGAAGTAATACCTTTGAATCATGGTGTTGCCCAGGAATATTGAAGGTACCAAGGACTGCCAGCATAAACCGTCTTGGGAGAAGTACAGCCAGAAAGCTCCTTAGAAACGAGATGGTGAGACTTCCTGTACAGATGGCCAGGAGTGCCCGGTACCTGGGGAAAGGAGTCATGCTTTGTAAAGCGGAGGGGACCCTCCGTGAGGTGGATTGACACAGGGACTTGAACAATGAGCTGAAAGATCACAATGTGAGGGTGTTGCAGGACTCTATCTGTAAGTCTGAATTGACCCAAAAGCATCTAACCACCGCCACCGCTGCCACCCAGTGAAGTTACTCCAGGGATTAAATAGGGATCCCGGGGGGGTGTGCAGACAGTTCCCGTGTTTACTGCTATCAGAAGGTTGGAGGTTCACATCCACCCAGAAGGTCAATAGATTCCTTTTCATTCCCACAAACTGCTTGAAGCCCCCTGGCATCTTCCTTTGTTCTGCGGGGTCACAAGCCTGGCTGTTAGTCACTAAACACCTGTTTGGAACATTTTCTTGTCACTAAGCATCCATCAACCCTGCTCTCTTACAGGACCGTTCCCCCTTTGTGTGGAAGGACCTCGCTTACTCACCAGCCCCCTCTGCCAATGATACTTCAACTAGTGCTCATCGCTTCTCTCAAAGGATGCTGTGCCGGACATGGCTGCGTATGATCTCCATGTGCACACATCAGGCTCTCCCCAGGAGGTCACCTGGCTGCGTATGATCTCCATGTGCACACGTCAGGCTCTCTCCAGGAGGTCACCTGGCTGCGTATGATCTCCATGTGCACATATCAGGCTCTCCCCAGGAGGTCACCTGGACGTGAATAACTCTATCAGAACATGTGCACGCTCAACATTCGTTGGCCATTTCAAAACTGCCCAAAGAGTACCTTAACCAAACAACATATGAATAACATATATTCCCAATAAAATTATTTTGGGGAAACAAAACAGTACCTTGTGCCTCTCCTTTGCGACTTTTGTCTGAAATAGCTGGCCTTTCACCACCTACTGGTTGTTCCCCAGGTAAAACTGCTGGCTCATGACTGTTGGTAAATTACCATGGTGGGCCCATTGTGCCCGGAGACCCTCACAAGCATGCTTATGTTAATAGTTTGGGAATTCAAGTGAACCATTAATTAATCCACATGAATGGAGTGTGTGTGTGTGGTGATGATGGTGGTGGTAGTGGTGGTGGTGGCGGTGGGGGTGATGGTGGTGGTGGTGGGAGTGATGGTGATAGGGGTGATGGTGATGGTGGTGGTGGTTGTGGTGGTGATGGTGGTGATGGTGGTGGTGGTGATGGTGCTGGTGGTGATGGTAGTGGTGATGGTGATGGTGGTGGTGGTGATGGTGGTGGTGGTCGTGGTGATGGTGGTGATGGTGATGGTGGTGGTCGTGGTCGTGGTCGTGGTGATGGTGGTGGTGGTGATGGTGGTGATGGCGGTGGTGGTGGTGGTGGTGGTGGTGGTCGTGGTGATGGTGGTGGTGATGGTGGTGGTGATGGTGGTGGTTGTGGTGGTGGTGGTCGTGGTGATGGTGATGATGATGGTGGTGGTGGTGGTGGTGGTGGTCGTGGTGATGGTGGTGGAGGTGGTGGTTGTGGTGGTGGTGGTGGTTGTGGTGGTGGAGGTGGTGGTTGTGGTGGTAGTGGTGGTGGTGGTGATGGTGGTGGTGGTGGTGGTCGTCGTGGTGATGGTGGTGGTGATGGTGGTGGTGATGGTGGTGGTTGTGGTGGTGGTGGTCGTGGTGATGGTGATGATGATGATGGTGGTGGTGGTGGTGGTGGTGGTCGTGGTGATGGTGGTGGAGGTGGTGGTTGTGGTGGTGGTGGTGGTGGTTGTGGTGGTTGTGGTGGTAGTGGTGGTGGTGGTGATGGTGGTGGTGGTGGTCGTGGTGATGGTGGTGGTGGTGATGGTGATGGTGGTGGTGGTGGTGGTGGTCGTGGTGATGGTAGTGGTGGTGATGGTGGTGGTGATGGTAGTGGTGGTGGTGGTTATGGTGGTGGTGGTTGTGGTGATGGTGGTGGTGGTGATGGTGGTGGTGGTGGTCGTGGTGATGGTGGAGGTGATGATGGTGGTGGTGGTGGTGGTGGTGGTCATGGTGATGGTGGTGGAGGTGGTGGTTGTGGTGGTGGTGGTGGTTGTGGTGGTGGAGGTGGTGGTTGTGGTGGTAGTGGTGGTGGTGGTGGTGGTCGTGGTGATGGTGATGATGATGGTGGTGGTGGTGGTGGTGGTGGTGGTTGTGGTGGTGGAGGTGGTGGTGGTGGTGGTGATAGTGTTGGTGTTGTTGGTGGTGGTGATGGTGGTGGTGGTGGTGGTATTAACCGAGCCCACGCTTGTGGCAAGAGGAGGTCCCACACCCCTTCTCAATCTATGAATCCAAGAGTACATCTACTCACAGCTCCAACTCTGACTTTGCCCTGGGGTTAACATGTTTGCTTTTGCCTTTTTCCCCTGTCCAGATTTTTCCATGTGAGCTAAGGGAGGGTTTCCAGAACGGGTCATCAGTCTTACGAGTGACCATTCACATGCATGTTTTTTTCAACTCTGCAGCGCCGCAGTCCCCTCCGTGTGTCCCTGCTTGCCCCACTTCCTCCCTGTCCATCCAGTTTCCATCCCTCCGTCTTCACTAACACTCCTGAACTTTGTCCTTAAGAAAATGCTGGTCTTTTGATCTTCACTGATGGGTTATTGTCACAGGGGCTCAGTTGAGTTCCGGACTTGAGAGGTGACTCAGGGCCACCATCTTGGGGGAATCCCACCTGTTTGACCAAGTGAGCCTGGTCTCTAATAATTTTGATTTTTGTCCCACTATTTTCTCCCACTCTAAGCCCCTTGCTGCAGCCATGGTGCCAATGCATCTCGGGTCCAAAGCACAGGAGGTAATGTCCTGCCATCCTCGCTTGGAGGGTGCATTCTTACTGGACACCACCTCTTGGATTTCCTACATGCTCACTCAACCAGATAAACCTATTTTAATTCATTTTTAAATGTGAGTATCTCTCTGCTTTGAGGGATGAGATGCCTTATAGCTCTTTGTTTTCATTTTTGTTTTGTTTTACAAGCTCAGGCAAAATGACCCGGAGCCAGAGGACAGAAGGACACTAATGGTCTTCATGGTAGTAATCGCATTGCTTTGCCATGAAAGCAGTATGTATGGGAATGGCAGGCACGACGATTAAGTCACCACATATTTGTCATCCTCTGCTGGCCGCAGGGTAGCTATGGTGACTTCAGAGCTCAGGCCTGGCGAAGTCTGAAGAGACCAGAGTCACCACCAAGGACAAGGCTGACTGTTTCTGAGGGGCGAGCTCTCCAGAAGAGGGCCCTTCTTGGCACCCATGTCTACCTGAGCAGAATGTGCTGTGCTGTGTGGGAGAAAGAGGGGGGCATCTACTCCGTGAAGATCCACAGCCTTGGAACCCCCCTAGGACAGTCCACTCCATTCTGCCGGGTCAGAACCAATTCTGCTGTGAAGCAGGATCGACTTGATGGGCCTGCGGTTGCGTGGTTTGTTTGCATCGCAGGGAAGGGTATAGGACTATTTCCATTGGAACCCATTTTAGATCAGAAGTGAAATCGTCTTCCCATGGGGGAAGGAAAAGGGGTACAGAGAGGTCCCTATAATTGTCATGGTTCCTGGCTGGGGCTGACCCAAATCCTGCCAGCAGACTGACTTTCATACAGCAGGCGCTGGCCACTGGGAGGGTGGTCTGTGGCGGGCCAGGTCCTTGTCCTGGGGTGCTGGAAGTCCATGTCTTCTTCCACGCCCTTTATTGTGTGGGCCCCACCTACAGCCCACACTCTGGGCCCACTGCCTGAGTCCTTGCTGTCCTTGCAATAACCCTGTAGCAGCTGGCTCAGAAACCAGGTCTCTTTCTCTCTCAACACAAACCCAAACCTCTCACTCATTGAGAGAGAGAGAGAGAGAGAGAGAGAGAGAGAGAGAGAGAGAGAGAGAGAGAGCACATTTAATGATTATCCACTTATCCCCATCAGGCCCACACACAAGCACACATGCCCACGCCCTTCCCTCTGCCTCATCTCCCACTTCCACCCCTGCTGAGGACAAAAAGAACCAGGTGCCCCGGGAACCTAGCCACTCAGCAGCTAAAGGCCCCCTCCCTCTCTCCAGGGTCCCACTGGGTGCCTAGCAGAGGTGAGGACAGGATCTGTGGGGACCCTCAGTCAACTCCCCCTGCTCTGGGAAAAGCAGGTCTGGTTGCTCCCGGACTCCTCACCAGAACCACCCACTGCAGTCCAGCGGGGACAAGTTAGCCAGTGGCTCATCTCCTCCTCCCCACGCAGTATGTGCCTTCTCCGGGCACAGCCTGGCCATCTCGGCCCCTAGGTCTTGTAGCTGCGGCCTGCGGCCTTCAGAGAGGAGGTTTCTGGGTACGTCCTGCTAGCCCTGAGGCTGAATAACTCCCATTCCACTCTTGTCGATAAACACCATCTGTCTCGGAGAAGAGAGAGCTCAAAGCGATTCGAGAAGGACACCTGTGTGAGGAGGAGGGGGACCCTGTTTCCATCGGGGGCAGGGATGGGATTTTTCTAAGCTACTGGAACACCACTGAGGTGGCGCAGCACGCGTGGGAGACAGCGATGGCGCCAGCTGACCTTCAGAAGAGCCCTGAGCAGAGAGTCTCCTAGGGACGGGAATGGTTAAATGCTATTTGAAAAGGTTGTGGTTCAGACCCACCCAGGGGTCCCTCGGAAGATAGGCCTGGTGATCTGCTCCTGGTAAGACGGAGCCAGGAGAGCCCCAGGGAGCACAGTGCACACAGGGGGTTTGCTGTGAGTCAGAGTCAACTGATGGCAACTAACAACATGTCCTTGACCACCTCCATGATGAACCGGGATGATCCCATGCTGTCCGCCGGCTCCTGGTCACCGCACAAGGAGACCTGCCCTGTCCGCCACCCGTCCTCACGACTGTTACCTTTGAGTCCATGGCTGCACCCACTGTGTTAACCCTCGCCTCTTTCCCACTAACCCTCCACTTTAGCAAGCGGGGTGTCCAGTTCCAGGATGGTTCTCCCCTGACAACACGCCAACGTACTTGAGACAAAGTCTGTTTTCTGAGGAGCATTCTGGTTGGACTTCCTGCATGGCAGGTGTGTTTGTTCCAGTGACAGGCCCTGGATGCTTCGGGCATCTCCCTGCATGTCTTGTTCCTTGCAAACCTCCCCCTGCTGCTCAGAGACGACTGTAGCTCCCAGGGGCTGCTGCCAGGCTGCTGCCCACCACCACCTGCCTGTCGCCGACACGGCATCTGAAGGTTGCATCTGTCTCTCTTCCTGCGATTGTATGTCCTCGGGCAGCTGTCCGGGGAGCCCTGACCTGGGACTCCATCCTTAGTGACCTGCTTTTCAGTGGGGGTTCAACAAATCCACAGCGACCAAGAACATGGTCCTGGATGGTGCAGGGGGTCCAATGCCAGCAGGAGGAGCTTCTTGGGTGGATTGCTCCAAGGAGGTCCGGATGCTCTCACAGGTGGTGCTGGGGGGTAGCTCACCCTGGGATGGAAGATGATAGGGTTTTCCAAGGCCCTGTGTACTCTCAACCACAAGGAGAGGACACGGGCAACAGTGAGCTCCCAATAACACCGACAGAAACTAGCTCTGCCATCAAGTCAATACTCACTAGGACAGAACCGAAACTGTAACTCTTCCATCTTTCTCCCTCGGGGCAATTGATGGTTTCAAACTGCTGCCCTTGCAATAAGCCACCTGGTGTGGAACCGCTAGACCACCAGGGCCCCTTCCGAGCTCCCAATGGTTTATGTGTAACGCAGACCGTTGGAGGTTGCCCACAGCCAGAGTCTACAGTACTGGCCGCCGAAGACTTCAGGTTCTTAGGGGTGGCTTGGATTGTTAGATAAAGTTCCCGTGAACTGAGCAGCAATGGTTCTTCCTGTTGGGAAGTTTCTGGACCCAGAGAAGCATCTTGGTGCAGTGGAAGGGGCTGGTGTGAACTCTGAAGACTTAAGTTTGCATCCCAAATCGTCTACTCCGTGGTTGTGAGATTTCCTGGGGGAATTAATCCTGCTAAGAACCCAGTTTTCTTGCTCTAGAATGTAGGCTTTCTAATCCCTGTCTTGCATACTGTCACTGGGTTTGAGGGCAGGTTGACTGCTTCTGAAAGACCACAGCCCAGACCCTAGGTTCAGTCTGACTCTGAAACTCATGGGCTCACGTGAGTCAGAGCTGAATCATCCTGGCACTCATTTTTTTAGGCCTCAGAAGCAGAAAGGCAACAGAAGCTGAGGGTTAGAGGCTTTGCTGCTTCATCAGCTTATTAACCTCTGGCGAAGTCATCCACTTCCCCGAGGCTCCATTCAATACAGCAAACAGATCCTTCTAGGAAAACGTGCAGCCAGAACGCTTCTTAGAACTGTGGGTGGTGAGACTTTGTTTCACGTAAAGATCAGGCTCTGGAAAAGAACATCATGCTTGTGCCATGTGGAAGGTCACTGAAAAAGAGGAAGACCTCAGCGAGATGGAGTGACGCAGTGACCGCAACCATGGGCCGGGATACAACGGTGGGGTATGTATGTAACAAAGTAGGGTTTCCTTCTGTTGGGCTTGGGGTCCCTGGGTTGATGGTGTCTCACAACAATCACAACAACCTTTACTGAACATTTGGATAAAATATCATATAGAAAAATCATGATCAAAAAAGGGGGGGGGGTGTAGTGGGAAACGGGAAAAAAATGTTCACATTCACACGGCATCCAGAATTTCTAGAGCCACAGAGGGCAAATAAACCCCTGAGATTATTGTCCTGAAGCAATCTTTAAGCCTTAAACACACACACACACACACACACACACGGACGCACATACACACACACGTCTTCTTAAAGCCAAAGAGCAGTTTGGTTTAACTAGTAATGAACACGTGCCTTGGGCTTGGGCTTGTCTCAATCGTGCCTCTGTGCAGTCAGAGTGACAACAGCCCCTCAAAAGACGCACAGGAAACTTGGGGAATGACGAGATTGCCTTAACCGGGAGGAGCATCTCAGAAAAGGCGGTGAGAATGGTTGCTGGGGTCAAAGAATGGAACCAGTGTCACTGAATTGTACATGAAGAAATGGTTGGGAAATCGATTTGGCGATTTCTAAACCAGATGGAAATTGAGCTACCATATGACCCAGCAATCCCCCTACTGGGCATATACCCAGAAGAGGCAAGAAACAAACCATGGCCAGACATCTGTGCTCCAGCGTTCATTGCGGCACAGTTCACAATTGCCAGGAGTTGGAAACAATCCAAATTTCCATCAACAGACAAACAGATTAAAAAATGGTGGTACATACATACAATGGAGTAATATGTATCGCTAAAAAGCAGTGATGAATGCAGGAAGTATATCGCCGCATAGGAAGAACTGGAGGAAATCATGCTAAGTGAAGTAAGCCAATCACAAAAGGACAAGTTCAACATGAGTCTGCTGAGGTAAGTTTATATATATATATAAGAAAGAACAGGAGAGCAAATGCTTTGAGAATGATTGGGGCAGGGAATGTATGGATGTGCTTTATACAATTGATGTATGTATATGTATGGATTGTGATAAGAGTTGTATGAGTCCCTAATAAAATGTAAAAAAAAGAAAAGAGGAGAAAAAGAAAGAAAATGATTAGGGCAAAGAATGTACAGATGTGCTTTATACAATTGATGTATGTATATGTATGGACTGTGATAAGAGTTGAATGAGCCCCTAATAAATTGTTTAATATATATATATATATATATATATATATATATATATATATATATACTTGAAACAACTGAGGTATAGAATTTGATAAAAGCTGTAAGAACCCCCAGTAAAATGATTTGTTTAAAAAATAATACTAATAAAAATAAAAGAAAGAACAGAAAAGTAAATGCAAAAGGGGCACAGGGAAAAGCTACTGTAGACACACACTCCAGGGGTGATGTCCAGGTAGTATGTCAGGGGCCAGACCAAATCCAGGGGTACATATGATAGCCAACTATAAAGGGGGCAGGGAGGGAGAAAGGGAAAGAAAAAACAGATGTGTGATAGGGGAATAGGGCCCTGACCCACCTAAGGGGAGGGTATTGTTTGTGTCTCTACAGGGAAAGAGGGACCAGACTTAAAGCCAGTGCCAGATGAATGCAGTGTGCCGGCAAGGAGTGGGGAGCCAGTGGAGGGACCTGAGGGCTTGGCCCCCATACCAGCCATGTGGACCACTGCCCGTCACCCCAGAAGAATTTACTTTAGAGGACAGCACTGAAGCTGCAGCTAGGGGAGAGGGGCATGTCTGATCAGAGCAAGAGCACATGGAAGCAAATGAAAGGGGAGGAAGAGAGAGTGGAGCACATCCTGGCCCACCAGGCCTGGAGGACGATATCCCTGCCCTGAACAGCCAATGGACAGAGTGAACAATATGGCTGATCCCACTATGAGACATGCCGTCCCTTGCTGGTCCAGGGCCCTAAGGGGGACAACACTGAAGACTCAGTGTTGGGCCTGGTCCAGACTGACCCATGACACCAAGGCAAACCACTAAAGGTGTGCGGCAGAGCAACCATGGAAGCAGAGCAGGAAGCTCCCAAGAGAATACAAAGGACAGACTCTGGGGCCAGAGCGTGGCACCCCATCAGACCTGACTGAAGGATACACCTAGATATCAAAAACCAGACCTTGATCTACTTACAGGCTTTTCTTTCTTTAAATTTTTTTTCTTTTAATTAATTTATTCTTCTATGGGTCATTGGTTTTCTTTTTTGTTGTCATCGCTGTGTTCTCATTCATCACCTATTTTTGCTATGGCTTGATTTTTGGTGCATCTTATTATCTCTACAGATCTATCTAGATAAGAGAGACTGGATGAATAGTCTGGAGGAGAAAACAATGGGACCAATGGTTCCGGGGAGACATGGGAGAGGGGGAGGCAGGGGTAAGGAGGAGGTGCTGACAAACCCAGGGACAGGGGAGCAACAAGTGATCCAAAATCAGTGTCAAGGAGGGTGTGAGAGGCCTGGTAGGGATTCAGCAAGGGCAATGTAACGGAGAGAAATCAGTGAAACCCAAATGAAGGCTGAGCATGATAGTGGGACAAGAGGAAAGTAAAAGGAAATAAAGGAAAGAACTAGGTGACAAAGGGTATTTATAAAGGTCTAAATACTGGCAGGTACATATGTAAATATATTTATATAGGAGGGTGGGAAAATAGATCTACATGCATATATTTATAGGTTTAGTATTAAGGTAGCAGATGGACATTGGACCTCCACTCAAGTACTTACTCAATTCAAGAACATGTTGTTCTATTAAATAGGCATTCCATGATGCACACCTTCCTAACACGATTGCTGAAGAAAAATGTGTGCTTAACCAAATGTGGTGAAGAAAGCTGATGGTGCCCAGCTATCAAAGGATATGGCGTCTGGGGTCTTAAAGACTTGAAGGTAAACAAGCGGCCATCTAGCTCAGAAGCAGCAAAGCCCACATGGAAGAAACACACCAGCCTGTGTGACCACGAGCTGTCGAAGGGATCAGGTATCAAGCATCAAAGAATAAAAAATTATATCATTGCAAATGAGGGTGAGTGCAGAGTGGAGACTCAAAGCCCATTGGTAGGCAACTGGACACCCCCTTACTGAAGGATCGTGGGGAGGAGATGAGCCAGTGAAGGTGCAGGGTAGCAACGATGAAACATATAACTTTCCTCTAGTTCTTAAATGCTTCCTCCCCGCCCCCACTACCATGATCCCAATTCTACCTTACAAATCTGGCTTGACCAGAGGATATACATAGGTACAGAAAGCAACTGGAAACGCAGGGAATTCAGGACAGATGACTCCTTCAGGACCAGTGATGAGAGTGGCGATGCCTGGAGGGTGGAGAGAATGTGGGGTGGAAAGGGGGAACTGATTACAAGAATCTACGTATAGCGTCCTCCCTGGGGGATGGACAGCAGAGAAGGGGTGGGGGGGGAGATATCGGACAGTGTAACATATGACAAAATAATAATAATCTATGAATGATGAAGGGTTCATGAGGTAGGGGGCAGTGGGGAGGGAGGGGGAAATGAGCAGCCGATATTAAGGGCTCAAGTAGAAGGCAAATGTTTTGAGAATGATGATGGTAACAAATGTACAAATGTGCTTGGCACAATGGATGGATGTATGGATTGTCATAAGAATTGTACGAACCCCAATAAAATGATTTTTTAAAAAGAAATGGTTGAATTCATGCATGTTTCACTGTGTATCTTCTTAACAACAATTAAAAACAAACAAACAGCCCTGGACCTCAGCGTCCCAATCTGGGGTGCAGATAATCACAGGAGATTTGAAGACGACGTCAAGCTCTGAATCCAAAATGCCAAGCGCATATGACAAAACACAACAAACACAAAACCACCAACCCACTGCCATCTCCCAGCCCACCCCACCCCAGAGCAACCCAATCTACAGGTCCTGAGGCTGTAACGCTTGACTGTGGCAGCTAGCCTCATCTTTCTCCCAAGGAGTGCCTGGTAGATTTGAACCTCCAATTTTGAGGTTAGCAGCCCAATACATACCTCGTTATGCCACCTGGGCTCTTGGGCATATATATGACCGATATTTGAAGAGTTTCTAGCTTTGTCCCTTTCTGAAGGAATGAAAGATGTCTTACAAGGAGGAGGGGAGTTTGTAGAAGATGTTGTGTGCAAACATCTGCAGGGATGTCTAGTAGAAGTGAGTAGCCCGGCGTGTGCTGCTTTGGAAGTTAAACGCAGTGAGTGAGCATCATGGGGAATTGCGTTCAATCGGCCTGAGCGGGGTCCGCTGTTTGGTGGAACACGCTGCTCCAGGCCTGAGCACCTGTCACTGGTAGGTGCTAAAGGGCCGTGAGATTAAGCACCTGTCAGGAAGCACCTGTGAGAGCTGTCCCCGACGTGGCAGAGGGGCTGACCAGCAATTCCTTCCCTCTCCCAAATCCTCTAACCAAGAACATTTTGTTTCTGAAATTCTCTCCTGTAGGTTTCCACGGACAAACGCCTATAAAAAGCAATCCCTGACTGAGCTCTTGAGAGCTACTTCTACGTACAAGCCCAGGAGCTCTGTGTACCAGGCGGGACGGGAGGTGAGGGCATGGTTCTTCGCAGCTTCCTAAAGCCCAGACAGATGAAGGGCAGCATCAGTGGCCGGAGCCAATATTATGAATACTTTTTAAACCATAAAGCAAAGTATAGAATAAGCTATACTCACAGTGTCCAAGGAGATACGAATGGTCCCTGAGCTTGGCTGCTAACTGAAAGGTTTGAGGTTCAAGTCACCCCAGGGGCCCTCGGAAGAAAGGCCTGGCCATCTCCTTCGGCAGAGCTGCAGCTTAAAGAACTGACGCACATGCGTCTCCAGGAGCCAGAGTGTACTTGGCGGTTGGGGCTTGAGTCATCTGAAGGCCTGATGGAACGGGGGACTCCACTTCCAATGCATTCACCAGGCTGGCAGGTTGGTGTTGGCTGTTGGCAGGAGGATTTGGTGCCTCTTGGGTGGACCTTTTGGGAGCCCCTCCAGTGCCCGCGTGGCATGGAAGGCAGCTTCCCCCAGAGCAAGCAATGCAAGAGTGAGAGAGTGAGCAAGAGCAAGAGGCAGGGAGAGAAGCAACATTCTTTTTAGGGCTTAGCCTCAAAGTCACGTAATGCAATTCCCTCTGAGCTCCACTGGCGAGCATGCTTCCAAGCCCCATTCAAGAGGAGGAAACAGACCCAATTTTTGGTGGGGTGTGCCTTTCTGGTAGGGATGTAAGTACCCTGGAGATGGGGACTCATAGCAGCTATCCATCATCCAGTGGAAGTGGCTTCTAAGCAAACGAGTGTGGGGAATATCTCAGACTTCGCCAACTTCTCCAACTCGGATCCCTATTGGATTTCTTCCTTCCCCTCAGCCCATGCCTACTGCCTACGGGGGAGTTCCTTGGGCCATTTGATGAATAAGAAAAAGAAAACATCAAGCCTGATTTAAATATGGGTCTGTATGATCTCCTGGTACCACCTAGAAGCAGATCCCTGAGTCCCCAAGGCCAGGCAAGCCTTGAGGCGAAAGCAGCCCTAGCCCCCATCGGAGGACAACCTCAGGAGAGCCCGAACTCTTGCATTCTTGGCCTACAGAGAGGCAGGTGGTTAAGTGGAACCACTAGGCTTTAGGGTAATTTCTCCATAACAATACATAACTGATACATTCCTATTGCTATGGGCATATGTGTAGCAAAAACAGCAGGGGCTGTGGGAGCAGGGGGGAAATGCATGGATGTACTTTGTGTTTCAGGGGTCAAAGCAGGACAGTGGTTGGTGGTCAAACGTCCTGGTTACGCTGGGAATAAATGCTTTTTTATTTTAGTAATCAATAATTAATTCAATTTACCAATGTCTTTTTTATTTCTTGTTTGCTTTTGTTTCTTAATCCCATTTGTTGGGCATGAGTGACGATCGGTCCTCCGCTGATGTCTGAGCAGTGGCTAATAGTTTGGCTGGATGGCCGGGGACATGCAAGGGGCAGGATTGGAAGGTGCGTGGGTGGGTGGATGGCAAGGACGTGTGGGGGAGAGGCACGCAGTCGGATCTCTCAGAATCAGAAGGGACACGCATGATGATGATGGTTTGCGTCCCAGGCACACGCTCATGAAAGGCACCCGCTTCTCTCTTTACTTCCCCCGTTCTCCTTCTCAGCCTCCCCCTTTGGCTTCTGGGGCTTCTTTGTTTTTCTCTCCGGTTTTGGTCGCCCTTGAGGGCACTTCCACTCTTTGAGTGTTTTCTTCTAACGAGGCATAAAGCTCATCAGCATCTCCCGCTCCCAGGAAGAGGGAAGACGCTGTGTGTACTTCCGCGTCGCAAATGCTTTGCTCGGCCACTCGGGGAACAGACCCTTAAAGGATATTCTCTGTGTCGCAGACCCTGTGTGCACGCTGGGAGGAAGAGCAGAAAGCTGAGAAAAACACTCCTGATGGTCCCCCCGGGCACGGACATTCTCATCCGTGTGTCTTCTTGTGATTGTCCAATAACAGGCATTGTTTCGCTTGTAAAATAAAATAAAATAATACACACTCAAATTTGCTAATTGGGTTTGCTTCTTTTAGTAATCGATAGTGAATTTAATTTGCCGATTCTTTTTTTATTATTATTTCTGCGTTTGCTGTTGTTTCTTAATCCCATTTGCGTGTCCATCTGGATCCATTATGCTTTATTTCATTTGTTTATTTCTTTTTGCCTCCCCGTTGCTCTGTGAGGGGACGTGGGTAGTAAATTTCCTCCGTCTTCGTGTGTCTGTAAACAAATCCATTTGTCCCTCCTCAGAAAGAAGAGTCCAGCTGGGTGGAATCCAAGGTGAGCAGAATAGTTCTCAGTCCTGGACAGCGTTGGCTCCTCTGACTTTGAGGGTCTCGTGGAGGTGCTGAGACATTGGCTGTGGAGCTAACTGCTCCGTGGTGGGAAAGAGCTCTCGCGCCTCTCTCTGACAGGGAGACGAACGTGTTCCTGTCGATCGTCAATATGCTCCCGTTTCTTAGCGATGGGTCTAGGTGCGGGGTTAAGCTTATCTATTTTGCTTGGAACACAGAGAAGGCCTTTGATAGGAAGCGTCACGGCTTTATTCAACTCTGGGGTCATCTCACCTACGATGCCAGCACATAACGCTCCCCGGGAGCTCATCTTCAGTCTTCCCTCGGTCTTTACTGGCACGCGCTGGAGCCTCGGGGGCTAGCAGGCCTGTCTATGAGGCTGCTTGTTTCTTTCCAAGCCTCTGTCTCTCTGGCCTGCCTTCCCGTCCAGCAGGGAGTCTCGCCTTCCCCTCTCCTCTAGTCTATCATAATCCTCACCTAGTCTATCACTTCAGTCTGTACTTCTCATCTGGAACAGCATTCTTCTGGGACTACAGCTCAGTCCACAGTGACGCCCTGTGGGTTTCCAAGACTATATCTGTTGATGGGGGTAGAAAAGCCCAGTCTCTCTCCCACAGAGCTGCTGGTGGATTCAAACTGCCAACCGTGGGGTTGGCAGCCTGACACGTATACCATTACCGGTCTATAATTTATCCTAGCTATGTTGTTCTCTCATGGTAATTCCGGATCACTTTTATTTTGAAGGGTTCTAATTGCTTATTATCTAATATCACCCACTCTCACTCATGGATGCCCAGTGTTGCTTCACCCTTGCGGGGTAGACGGGGCTCTCTGCTCCCGTGAAGAGCAGCAGTCTTGGAAACCCACAGGGGCAGTGCCCCCCGCCTTGGAGGGTCACTCTGGGTCGAAATGGACTGGGTGGTAGTGACTGTGGCCGTGTCGTCCTGATTTGTGCTCTGGGTTCTCTTTCTTCATCTGTCTTAACATAGCTACTCTTAAAACCTTTTGACTTTCATGTGGATTAAGATCATGAATTCAATCTTCCTGATATTAACTGTATAGCTAGAATCCACGTGCTTTGGGATTTTGAGTTTGGGCTTATGCTTTGTGAGCTATTTCTCTATGTGTGTGTGTTCTGTATCTGTCTCTTTTCTTGTCCTCTCTCTCTCTCTCTCTCTCTCTCTATCTATCTATCTATCTCTATCTCTATCTCTTTTTCTCTCCTATTGTTTCTCTCTGCCTCCACCCTCCCCACCCACAGACAGCCCAGCCTGGCAGAGTGCCTGATAACTCAGTCAGCACCCATGGGGCAGTCACTTGCAGGATCAGCCAACAGCTTAGACCGGTCCAATGGGAAGACTGTACCTCTGTCCTCCTCTACCTACCTGGCCTGCAGCTCAGAAAAACATCACCCTAGTCAGCTGCTTCCAGAGCTTTATCCAACCTTGTCTTGCACAGTCCGTGGAAGCCTCTCCCGGACTCTGCTTTTAGGCAAAAACTCACTTTTATTTTCCTACCAAGGGGACACTCTCCATCCTGTGGTTCCCCAGACACCACCCCGGACCTGTGCTGCTTCCACATGGCCTAGAGCCCAGCAGGCCCGCAGAGGGCAGGGTCTGGGGCAGAGGCAGAGATGGTGGGGACAAGACGAGGTGTCACCGACTGACTGCAGCAGTCCCGCCCTGGACACTCAGGCTGACATGGCCACGACTCCAACAGCACTTCCTGCCAGGACTTCCCTTCACCCAAATCCCTTCCCATCTGCCTTTCCTCTGACTTCCTTCTCTGTGCACAGGCCAACACACACACACACACACACACACACACACACACACACACACCAGAATACAACCCTGTGCCATTGTTTCTATGCCCACGCATCCCAGATGTCCCCAGTTCTACACACATTCCAGCGATGGCAAAAGTATATATAAGGACTAGTCACAAGTGTGATTTTTAGAAGGCAAGTAACTCACAGGTTTAGGATGAAGGCAGCCCTTAATAAGAACCACCTCCAACCTCAATGAGACTGAAAACTGCTGTTGCCTTCATTGTAATTCTCCACAGATATCTGGATCTCCCTCCTGTCTTATTCTAGAGCCCAGGGATGTATTTAATTCCACTTCGTGAACTGCAAGGTTGGCGGCATCCTTCTGATTTGTAAGCAAGTGGGACAATAAAGGAGTACACTAACAAGTGTCTTACTTAGACAGTTTGGCACAGGTAATTGTTCGTCTTGCATTAAAGCTTAGATTCTAAGTACCCTGTTTTTTGAAAGGCTATGGGCAACAGTGAAAACCCAAAATCCATTTTTAGAATCCCTACATAGATGAAGGCGCCCTGGAGGGATAGTGGTTACAAGTCGGGCTGCTAACCAGCAGGTCAGCAGTTCAAAACCACCAGCCACTCAGCGGGAGAAACTGGGGCTTTCTACTCCCATAAAGAGTAACAGCCTCAGAGACTTATGGGAGCAGTTCTACCCCGTCCTACCAGGTCACTGTGGGTAAGCATCCTCTTGGTGGCAAAGGGAATTTTATATCCATTCCCTTCTGACCAGTGGCAAAGGGTGACAGGCAGGGTGCCTTGGAAAGTGAGCCACCCCACCCTTCTCCAGCCAGCCCAGGGAACAGTACTCTTCCTTAGGCATTCGCTGTATTGGACAAGGTACTGGGGTAGGGGGATCCGGGGGGTGGGGGTGGGGCTTAACATAGCCATGAGTCCTGTCCTGCGTTGGTCAGAAGACCCACAATCAATGTAAAATAGTGCATGTGTCCCAGTCATGGTTCCTTTCCCAGTTTCATAGACCCACCTGTGACTATGAGCTGATGATCTGCTGCCAATCACGAATTTGTGAGTTTCCTTTGTATGCCATGCTTTATTTTACTGGTTCTTCATCTTCTTAATGCCGTGACCCTTTCATATAGTTCCTCATGTTGTGGTGACCGCGCCCCCAACCATAGAATTTTTTTGTTGCTACTTCATCACTGTCATTTTGCTACTGTTATGAATCCGGCGACCCCTGTGAAAGGGTCATTCGATCCCCAAAGGGGTTGCGACCCGCTGGTTGAGAACCACTGCTTTGCTAAAGAATCTTGAGAGTACCCTAGATTGTCAGAAGAACAAACAAATCTGTCCTGGGGGCAGTAAAGGCAGAGTGAGCCGTACAGGCGAGGATGGATGGGAAGACGTTGTCTCCCATCCTTTGGACAGAGACCGCCCCCAGAGAAGAGCATCCTGCTTGGTAAGGTGGCAGCGCAGTGAAACAGAGCATGAACCATCTTCCTCATCCAGACGACGTGTCTCTGCCTTTTGTCTTCTCTTCGTCCCGTTTAAGACCTTAATGAATGTTCTCCTTCACATATGTTTGAGAGTCAGCCCTAAACCAGGCTCAAGAAAGAGGGTTGGTGTCTACAAAAGCCATGTGCTGTGAGTCAGAGCGGACTGGCCGGCACCTAGCCACAGCAGCGAAGTCATGGCTCCTCCCCCAGGAGGTAACCCCACTGTCCTGCCATCTAGTGTGGCTGTGATAGAGTTAAAGTTTATTGTGCCAACACATGTGGGGTTAATTAAGAGATAAATGGCTTGGTGGCCCTCGCCTTTTGAGTTCTCGGGTCTCTTGCTTTGTGGTCAGACCAGGGTGTAACTGTCTTAGCCAGTTCCCTGCTTCAGCAGGCAAGGCTCACTTCCTGCAAGACATCCCAGAGAAGCCACATGGACCTACCCTGATGCAGCCCTGGGTGCTGGAGCAGCCGTGTGGAGACCGCTGCCAGCGCTGAGATGCTTACACATCCACTGACTCGGCTTTCCTCCTGCAGTCGGCGTCATTGTATGTGTTTATTGAAATGGAGGGACTTTGTGGGTTGGTGTCGGACATATGGGCTAACGTTGGACTTGTGGGCTTGGGCAGCACTGGGTTGGGATGTTTTCTTGATGTGCACTTACTCTTTATATAAAACTCTGTCTTGCACATGCGTTTTTGTGAATTTGTTTTTCTAATGCACCTGGACTCACACAGGCTGTAACAGGGGTACCCCAGTGGGGGCTGGAACAAACAGAAAGGTATTTTCTCACAGTTGAGGCGGCTAGAAGTCAGGGTTCAGAACTTGCAGCTCCCCAGGAAGGTTCGCTCTCTGTCGGCTGGGGGAAGGGCCTTGCCTCTCCCCCTTCTAGGGCCTTGCCGGTCTCCCTGTGGTGTGGCACCCATCTCTCTTCCTCCGTCTCTGCCTGCTGAATATGCTCCTGTGTAGCTTTTGATACAGACTGACTCTCAACACCAGGCGCCCTGCTGGCGTAGTGGTTATATGTTGGACTGTGATCTGTGAGGTCCGCAGTTTGAAACCACAAGCCGCTCCTCGGGAGAAGGATCAGGCTTTCTACTCCCATAGAGTTAAGGAAACCCACTGGGGCAGTTCTCCCTGTCCTATGGAGTCCCTTGTAGTCCGGATCAAGCCAGTGGCAGTGAGACATTGGCTCCAAATACACCCAATACTCACTCCACTTAACCTGTCTCCTCCACTCAACAAAGACAACTATTCACAATGGGGTTATAGCCCAGAGGGCGGAGGTAAGGATTGTCAACACCCACTTGGGGCCTTGGGAGAGGGGCACCATTCAATTTCTACCACCCAAGTAGGTATCTCATTTTCCTGGGTTACAGGGGCCTGGATCAGGCCCTACTGAGGGTGGACCTTAATTAACTCACCCGCTCACAACAAAGCCATCAAAAAGCTCTTTGTATATGAAAATAAATGTAGGACATGAGGTGTTGATATATATTTAAAAATTTTAAATGATATGCATTATTATAGTCATGTGCTATTTTTACCTATAACAAATTCATGTCATGGACGTAAGAGGTCATGGGTCTTATCAAAGAGTGCACCAGGTGAAGGGATTGATTGTCCACAGACATCTCAGAAACTTTGAGTAGCCTAGGAAAAGACAGGAATCTTAGCAGTCATTGCCATTCACATTTTTACGTGTAAAATAAAGTTTTAAAATAGAGCTGTGCATATGTATGTGTATATAGATCATATATATATTGATAGTTGCTAGGTTCCATTGAGTCAGTTCTGACTCACAGTGACTGTGCACAGCAGATTGAAACACTGCCCGGCCCTGCTCTGTCCTCACTTGTTCTGATGCTGAGTCCAAAGTATGTGAGGCAAAGTCTCCCTGTCCCCATCCTTCCTCTAAGGAGCACTCTGGCCGTACTTCTTCCAATACAGGTCGGTTTGTCCTGTTAGCAGTCCACAGTACTTTGAATAGCCTTCTCCAGAACCACAATTCAGATGCATTGAGTCCTCTATGGCCTTCCTTATTCGTTGTCCAACTTTCACAGGCATATGATGCAATGGTGAATGAATACCACGGCTTGGGCGCGGTGCACCTTAGTCCTCAGAGTACCAGCTTTGCCCATCAATACGCAAAGAGGTCTCGTGCGGCAGATTTACCCAGTGCAATGTGCAGTTTGATCTCCTGACTGCTGCTTCCAGGAACATTGACTGTGGGTCCAAGCAAGATGAAATCCTTGACAACTTCAATCTTTTCCCCATGATCAGGATTTAGACACACACATGCGTGCGCACACACACATTGGTCATGTATGCATAAGCGGAGAGAGGGTAAGGTTGATTTGCTTTCATCTCCCTTCATTTTCCTTCTTCCACACGCACCAGCCAGAAGCAGCGGGTGGGAGAAGTCAAGCATCTGGGCCTTCTTGCAGATGGGCCGTGCGCCCCTTCACTGTGCTGTACAATCTTTCAGAGATTTTCCCAAATGAACACGGAGCCAGCGATTCTGCAAGAAAAGATCTCCAGGAAATGAGAGGGGTCACAGGTTGAGCTACCACAGTCAGAGTTGGGAGGCAGCCAATGAACCCTGACACCGATTTTTGCAGATTCCAAGGGAAAAGGGAGACTGGCTCTCAAGTGGACGTTAAATCTGTATTCGTCCTGGACAGCAGCCTGCCGCGCGCTGGCCTCTGATCCTTCTCATTTGTGGCCCATTTCTCTGCTGGTGCAGACCCTTCCCTCTGTCATTCCTAACACTTCTGCTTTACTTTGGCAATTTCCTTGTGGTCAAAGATCCAAATTGCCTCAGCCTTCCTTAGAGGCTCACCCAGACCCTCTTCTGGGAAGCAGGCATAAAGCAGAGAAGCTGGAAGGATGGCAACACAGAAACACAAGGCTGAGGAAGGGCAGCAAAGGGATCCCCTTCGTGTGAGGTAGCAGCGTGCTAGCTGTGACCACACCAGGCTCCAGCTAGTATTTCCTGTCAAACATCAGCTCCACTCTGAAGGACAGGGTGGAACTGCCCCGGCGGGTTTCTGAGAGTGGGAGCCGCTGGTAGTTTCGAACCGCTCAGCTTGTCCTTAGCAGCCCAGGGGTACTGACTCGAGGGCAGCGAGCTTTCTGGTTTTAGGCCCACGAGACCAGTGGTCTGGTGCTGGTGCTTGAGTGGGCAGCCCTGTCGTTTATTTTACTTACATTCACCCAACAAATGGGCGCTTGCAGTACCCGCTCTGAGCTGCAGGCGGTATGTTCACTAACAACCCTTAAGCCAGCCCAGGGTCACAGGGGGGCTCATTCCTGATACCCTCTGGGCAAGTCCGATGAAGCCACCTTGCCCGATAGGGCCAAGGTAGCCCCCAACATCCCCCGAGGGCAGTAAGGGCACCGGCAGCCTCTGAGGGTCTTGCTGCCCCACATGAACCTACTGGCCCTCAGCCTCAAGTGGGAGCTCCGGCCCTGGGAAGAGGGGAGTCCCAGGCTTAAGAAAATCCCAAGGGCTCCTTCCTTCAGTGGAGTCTGCAGAGCCCTGCCTCAGAGTCCTTCCAAGGTGAGGAGCACGGACTTCATCCACCAGACCTAAAAACCCCAAGTGGTCCAGGCGATTGACTCACAACAGCCCCTGACTGGACAGAGGAGAACCCCTGCATCCCCGCGCCCTGCTTCCCCCGTGGGTTTCCAGGTTTGTAAATCTCGAGCGGGGAGACTGCCTTGCCTGTCTGCGAGCAGCCGGTTGGTGGGTTCGAACCACCAAGTGCTTTACCACGGGCCACCAGGCCTCTTTCTCCATCCACACACCGCCAGGGTGCCCTTCTCAGATGCCTCATTGCGTGCGGAGACAGAGGTTTGCAGGAGAGGCCCCAAGTGAGGGAGCAAGTGAAGGGGGCAGGTCTCTAGGAAAGGCTGCCTGGAGGGGACCTTGCCCCCCTCCCAAGAGAAGTCAAGCAGGCTATGTGCACCGCAGCAGTTTGAGGGGCTGGGGATGCCTGTCTATATCCAGGCACCCTTTCCAATGGCCTGGATGAGGCCCAGGACCAGACGTTTGTGAAATGCAGCCCAGGTCTCCTCCCACTGGTGATGGGTGCAAGGCTTCTCTAAGTGGGTTCAAACTGGCCACCTGTTAGCTCCCCACGGACTTTGAACACTAAGTTATCCATCCAATGTCATGAAGCTGATTCAGACCCATAGGGACCCTTACAGAAGGTTTTTGAGACCATAAGAACATTTTATGGGAACAAAAAGCCTAATCTTTCTCCCTCAGGGCAGCTGGTGCATTTGAACCGCTGACGTGGGAGCAGCTGGTGCATGTGAACTACTGACCTGCTCTAGCTGCGTCCTGCCCACTCTTGTCTCTGCCTACCCCACCCCATCCTCCGTTCTCCTGAATTCCCCACTTGGCGGAAGCTGGAAATGGAAGGAGGGAGGGTAGAGAGAGAGGTTGCAGTGTCCCGAAAGTGCCACAACTCTCCAAGCGTGAGAACGTAGGTTCTGGGGGTGGGCATCCAGCCAGGTGACTGGCAGCTGGTCAGGGCTCCTTGCAGGTGATGGGACTAGCCATCCCAGCTAGGCCAGGTGGCCAGCTGAGGCCTGGGCACCCGCCACCTCCTTCACCTCATTTGCTAATTATCTCTTTATCTTCAGCTGTTTGTCTTTCAAACTTCCTGTCAAAGCCCTGGCACTCCATTTTGCATCTTACCTGGAGTTCTCATTTCTTAATGTTTGCCCCATGGAGAGAGAGAGAGAGGGAGGGAGGGGGAGGGGGGAGAGAGAGAGAGAGAGAGAGAGAGAGAGAGAGAGAGAGAGAGAGAGAGAGAGAGAGAGAGAGAGAGAGAGAGAGAGAGCTTGTTTTGTTTTGTTTTTCAAGTAACGGCTTGTTTCCGCCAGTCCTGGCTTCTGAAAAGAGCCGGGGGGCATGGGCATAGACAGCGGGAGACAGGATACCCAGGCCCACCAGTACTTACCCAAAACCGATACAGGGAAGCGGGGCTTCCTAGCACACAGGAACGCGTGGGAGACAGCCAGGGGCTTCTCATCCCGTGGGACAGTGAAATGTGCTACTGAGAATCCCCCAGCTCAATCTCTGGTCAAATCCTTCGGGAGGTGTTCTACGTGGTTCCGCCAACTGAACCTATCAGCTTACCGCGCTAAGCATCAGCTTCAATGGTTGGCTAGACGGTCCACCATTTCCTTGGACTTTTAAGGGACCCCTCACATCTACATGGAAGTGCAAGGAATCAATTCTAGATGGTTTTTTATGTGGTTTTATAACTCCAGCAGAATGGGTGGGACTATGCAAATAAGCGCTTGTGGCCCGTAATGGGGTTAGACAACTTGTTTATTGTGCGTATTAGCATTCTTATGTGGGGTAAAGACAAACAAACTCCCTGTCATTGAGTCATCGCTACCCTATGGCACAGGGTAGAACTGTCCCTGTGAGTTTCCAAGACTGTAACTCTTCACCAAGGGAGTAGAAAGCCCTGTCCTTCTCCCAAGGAGCAGCTGGTGGATTTGAACTGCTGGCCTTGCAGTTAGCGGCCCAACACGTAACCACTATGCCGCCAGAGCTCCCTGTTACGTTGAGTTGAGACATGCAAAGAGGAGTAAGGAGCCCTAAGGAGACGCTGGGTCAGTTTTGCATCCCACTAGACTTAAAAGTCAATCCCAGAGCACAGGGGGTCTCACTACTACCATCAGGAAGATTACGAGCAGAGCGTGACCTGGGGTCCCTTTGCTGAGAACCTTCTAGATCTAAGAGAAGGGGCATGGAGGCTGTAACACTGGAGATGCCATGAGATGCTGAAAAGCAGTCACAGAGAAATGGTGACAGCAGGACCAGGAGACAAGTATAAGATGGCACAGGGGGCCTCCCTGCCCACCAAAGAGACACCTGAGCACCTGCAGGCTGGGGGTTCCTGGCAGAGTAGGGTGCCCCTGGGCACTTACTGGCTGAGCTAAAGAGCTGGGTAATACTTGCCAGAGCAGGGCAGAGGCCATGCAGGGGCACTGAGGAAGAAGTCTGCCTGAAGCTGTCCTGACCGAAGAGCTGTATCCTGAATGGTTTCTGCTCCTGAATTGTAACCTGCTACGTCCATAAAAACCCCGTCATGTTGAGTCCTGTGTGGCCATTGCTATGAAGCTACAAAGCCAGCAGAGGGGTGGAGCGTACCATGGAAGGGACGGCTGGGGTCAGAACTGGTAAGAAGTTTGCAGGGAGGCGGTATGGCCGACCTCCATGCCATAGCAGTCAGCCGCGTGCTGGTGGTGACCCTTCTGGTCCTGATGCCTTGCTGGCATGTGACGCTGCCTCTAGCCTCTCCGTCTGCGGGCGAGTGTGGCATTGTCTCCAAAGAAGCCTTTGTCAGGAGGCCCTGGTAAGGAAGCTCACCGGTGAGACAACAGCTTCAAGAGCGCTTTCGTTTTCAAATCAAATTCAGGGCCACAGAGGAGGGAGTTTTCTGTGGGAACTCACTTCCTCCACTTACTTACTTAATAGTCTAGATGATTCAGGACACACTGCCCCCTCACCTCACACCGGCGGCCAGTCAGCAAATCACTTTGCTCCTGATCACCATACACACGTGAAGAAGCTTGTTCAGGGTTCTTTGTTTCCACTAAAGTCAGTGTTTCCCAGCAGTTAAACCATTTTTCTCTTAAAATCTAGAAAAGAAAGCCTCCCACTGAAAGCACTGATGTGACGTATGAATTCCAGGGTAGGTAAAGCTATAGAGACAGTGACTGGACAGTGAGAGTGCTGTAACCTTTCTTAGGGCTATGACAAGGAGCCCTGGTGGTTACACATTGGGCTTCGATCCACAAGGTCAGTAGTTCAAAACCACCAGCCAACTCGGTGGGAGAAAGGGCTTTCTACTCCCATAAAGAGTGACAGTCTCAGAATCTCACAGGGCAGTTCTGCTCTGTCCTATAGGGTCGCTGTGAGTTGGCCTCAACTCGATGGCAGTGAAACTGGTTTGGGTTGGAAGGCTATGACAGCAAGGGAAGTTGAGTCGGGGGAAATGGAGAGCTAATGATAATGGGTATAAAAAAGAAGAAAGTGTTCTAAAGTGGATTGTGTTGATGACTGCACCACTCTTTTTAATATGCTTCAACCACTGAGTTGTCTGATATGTGAATGCCATGTCAATAAAACTGCTTGAAAAGTTTGCATGTGAAAATCAGTATCCTTTAATGTTTTTATTTTGTCTCCCTTGTTGACCTGAGAAGGCATGTGGCCGAGGGGCGATGCACTCAGTAGGACCACAAGCCACAGCTCTACCCTCGTGGGATGAGAGCAGTCCCTCTGAAGGCTGATGCGTGGGCACCGGGTTCCCTTGGGTTCTTAATCCTCCACAGGGCGCCCGTCAGCAGTTCCCAGCACCACCAGCACTAAGTGGCAGCTGGATCCTGTTATGACCTCTTTCTTCTTCATGAGAAGTCCAAGCCAATCTGTCTGGCTTTAAATCCTCTGATCTAATCAAGAGGGCTAGAACCTGATGGCCAAGGGGGAGGAGGGAGCAAAGGGAACCCGTTGGCCCAGCCACGACCTATTAGCCAAGCCCAAGAACAAATCTGCCACCTTCAAGCTGATCCCCACCCCTCTGGACTGTGGGGGCAGAGTAGCAGCAGCCCGACAGAGCACCCCACCGGGCACAGGAGAGCTGCTCCTTGGGGCTTCCAAGGCTTTAAATCCTTTTTAAAAAATAGTTTGTGGGTGTGTTTTTTAAATCACTTTATTGGGGGCTCCTACAACCCATCACAGTCCATCCATCCATCCACGGTGTCAAGCATATGTGTACATTTGTTGCCATCCTCATTCTCAAGACATTTGCTTTCAACTTGAGCCCTTGGTATCAGCTCCTCATTTTTCCCCTCCCTCCCCCTTAAAAAGCATTTTATTGGCACTTCATCCTCTGCCATACAATTCAATCGTTCAATCATATCAAGAAGCGGTGTGTGATCGTTGCCCCAAGAACGTTTCTTCTTCCTGTAGTCATCGTTACTTGTGTGATTATTGTGGTTATTCTTTTAATTGTGGCAAAAATACAACAAAACATTCAAGAACTTCTGCATGGATAACTCAGTGCCGTTGATGTTCTTCAGGTTGTGCAACCGTTATTGAAGTTCTTTTCCAAACTACTCCACCACCATGAACATACGCTCAGTGTCATGTAAGCAGACTCTTCCTCATTCATCCATAGGAACCATTGGGCAAGTTGGCTTTCTTTTTTTTTTTTTTTTGTAAGTAGTTTTCTTGATATAACGTGGGCATACCATACACTTCCATAGTTAAATCGCTTTAAAAGAGTTGTACATACACCATCATAATCAGTTCTAGTGCTCCCTGCCCCCTCCCAAATTCAATGTTTGCTTCCCAAATCCCCTCACCTTCCCACCACCGTCCCTGACAAGCCACCGCATCAGTTACTGCCTCTGAGTCTCCACTCCGTCTGTGCTTCAGAAACTGGGAAACCCAACAGACACAGAATGGCAAGAAGAAAATAATAATTATATAAACATAAAAATACAAAAAAATAGTACTAAAGAAAAGACAACCATCAATACTTAAAAGACCAGAAAAGTAATTTCTGTCCTGAAATGGGTGAGAAATACTTCCGCTTAGAGCAAATTCAAGGTGGGATCAAGAAGGAGGTCAACGGACTAAATATCATATCGTACCGTGGTTCGATCCACCAGAATCAAGTTTACAATAATCTTTGTCTGTCTGATAGTAAAGCTGTCCGAGTCCGTGTCGAGGGGATCTGCCAGGCTTCATCTGACTAGATAGTCTGCAGATGGAGTGTGGGCGCCCACTGTCTTCTACAGCCTTCTACACGTCGATGGCCTTTCCCTTCATCGTATTCGGATTATGAGATCATTATCTCTGGATCACACAGGCTGGTGTGCTTCTTCCATGTAGACTTAGTTGACTACTCAATTAGATGGCTGCTTGTTTGAAGACGGAGTACAAAGCCTCATTTTTCTCCTGTGGCTGGCTGGTGGGTTCGAACTGCCGACCTGTGGTTAGCAACTTGATGTATAACCCACTAGACCACCAGGGCTTCTAGATAGATTAGCCAATGAGTGGGTGCTGAATAGCTGAGAAGCTCCCAGTGACTCTCAGGGGAGGGCAAGACTCAAGTTCCCACCCTGATGGATGGGATCATAGATCCAGGAAGGCAGGCGAAGTTCAACCTGAGGGTTTAAAGAAGGAAGGGGCGCTGCTGTCTCAGAGAGGGCCAGGAGGAGTGAAGTGCCCAGAGGAAGAAGGCCAGGGAGAGGCTGAATGGGCTTTTCCAAACACACAGGCCTGGGAAAGCCTCTGCCGTGTTGGAGCAGCTAAATACCTGTCTACACTCCACCTTGCCACGATTAAGTCAACCCTGACTCACAGTGGGCCTAGGGCAGAGTAGAACTTCCCCGGTGGGCTTCGGAGGCTGTGACTCTTTCTGGGTGCAGAAAGTCCCATCTTGCTCCTGCAGAGTGCACTGGTGGGTTTGAACTGCTGACCTCGTGGTTAGCAGCCCAACACTTAACCCATTGTGCCGCCAGGGCTCCTCCTGTTGTTCACCCTGAAACAGAGATGCCTAGTGGGAGTGGGCACTGTTGGTCCCCTTGCTGGTGCCATGGAGCTGATTTGGACCCCCAGTGACCCAGCCGCCCTGTCAGGTTTCCAAGGCGAGCTGCTGGTAGGGTCGGACGATTGCCGTCATTGGTTTGTGGCCAAGCACTTATCCACCAGGGCAGATGGTAGCAGGACAAAGGGACTCCTCCCACAGCAGGCCTGGAGACATGGGGCACATGGAGCATGCATCCTGTCCCCGTGCTGGCCCAGAGCTAGCGCAGGAGTGGGATGGAGCCTGAAAGAGGCCCTGGCCCCGGCCCCATGCAAAAGCTCCTGGGAGAAACGCCCATGCACTGGGTGGGGAAGCAGAATGAAAAGTCAGGGGAAAAGGGTAGATTTCCTGGCCTAAGGTTGTCGAGAAGACTGTTCAAGAGGACCGGGCAGCTAAGCCCTCCATGTCCCAGGACTTTGTGCAGGTTTCCGTGTGTAATCTATACAAATCAAGATCTGTGGGGTGTGGGTGTGAGTTCTTGTCTTGCGGTTCCTAGCTGGCCTCTACTCGTACGGTTTCCTTTTCTCAGCAGTGCTTTATGTTCTACACCACTGGCTAAACTAATGACACTATCAGTGCGTTAGTGGTTACGCATTGAGCTGCTAAAGACAAGGTTGGCAGTTCCAAACCACCAGCCAGCTCCGCAGGGAAAGATAAGGCTTTCTACTCCTATGAAGATGTTAAGGCTCAGAGACTCACGAGAGCAGTTCTTGTCTGCCCTATAGGGTCGCTCGCTCTACGTCAGCATTGACTTGATGGCAGTGGAAGGGATGCCTCTGGTAAGTGATTCATAATATTCTCAAGTGACTTTGAGGGTGAGGATGGACTGAAACCGAGCATCCATTAAATTCCTCACCTGTCTTGACACAAATCCTAGGGATGACGGAAGAGAGGCCAAGCTAGTTACATGTGTACCAGGTAGGTGAGCATGACAGATCGAACAAGCCACTGCCGTCTCGTCCATTCTGACGCACGGTGGACTCACGGGGCAGGGGGAACTGGCTCTTCAGATTTCAAAGGCTGTAGATCTTTACGAGAGCCGATAGTCCCCTATTTCTCCTGCAAAGTGACCGGTGAATTCAAACTGCCGACCTTGAGACTGGGAGCCCTTCCAGTAACCCACTACGCCACCTGGGCTTCCCAAGTCGGTAGAGGCAGAGCTCCAGCCATGGTGTGACCCCGACCCCCACCAGTCTGTCTGTCCACCCCAACCCTCACTGGCCTCCCATTGGCAACTGCTCCCTGAATTTCAGGATGAGACCAAACAGGTTGCTCCCTGGCCTGGGGTGAAGTCTACTTCAGGTCCTCACATAGAGCCCCATCTCCCCTCTAGAACGTTGGCATGGCTGGGTGGGGGACATGGGAGTGAAAGAGCGATTGGCTTTTTCCTAGAGGCAAGCTGCTCGGGACGACACGCCGATGAGGAGGAAGATAGGAGCAATCAAGTCTCCTAATCCCATTAGCTCCTCACTGATCTGTGCAGATGTCTCTTTCTCCTCCGTCCTCACCCCTGGCTGCACATAAGTCTCCTAGAGTTTATTAAAAGGGCAGGTGCACGCCTTCCCCAGCCCCTGCCCACTACCTACCCCACTCACAGTCTCTTGCACAACAGGGCTCCGTGGGGGGAGAGTTTGCACAGTGCTTTGTTTCCATCCCCCTCGCACCCCACACGGTGTCAGCACTCTCCCCTGGCCACCCTGCCTTCCCTGTTTCCGCCCCTGCAGGTCCCCTCCCCGTCTGTGCCCCTCACCGCTGCCTGTTTGGTCTCACTTCTTTGATTGTTCTACGGAACATATTCCTGGTGGGTGTTTTGTTTGTTTATAAGCCAATCTATTATTGGCTGAAAGGTGAACTCCCCACACACCCTGCATGCATCCTGGGAGGGACTTCAGGTGCAGGTTCAAAGGGTTTCCTCAGGCAACAATCTTGGGGGGGGGAGTGGGTATCTCCAGCCTCTATCAGTCCAGAAGGTCTGCTCTTTTTGATGGGTTTGAGTTTTGTTAGACCATTTCCTCTAGTTCCGTTCTATTGTGTCTGTGCAGTGGTGACTGGGCACCATCTAGTCCTTCTGGTCTCAGGCGATCAGGGGCGGTGGTTCAGGTGGGCCCGTCATTCTTCTAATTGTTCCACTGAGTCTTGGGTCTTTGGTTTCCTTCACTATTCCTTGCTTCTGTTGTCTTTTCGATGGCTGCCATCAAGCTTGTAAGACCCCGGATACTAGTCACCGAGCTAGAAGGTAGAATATTATCCAGAATTCTTCTTTATTTGTTTGTTTGTGGGTTTTTTGTTGTTTAATCATTTTATTGGGGGTTCATACAACTTATCACAATCCATACATGCATCAATGTGTAAAGCACATTTGTTGATTAGTTACCCTCATCATTCTCAAAACATTTGCTCTCCATATAAGCCCCTGGCATCAGTTTCTCATTTTCCCTCCCTGCTTCCTGGCCCTCATGAACCCTTGATAATTTATAAATTATTATTTTGTCATATCTTACACTGTCCGATGTCTCCCTTCACCCACTTTTCTTATAAAGGAGTTTGGAATCAACCATCTGGGTGATGGAGTGGTGTGTGTGTGTGTGTGTGTGTGTGTGTGTGTGTGTGTGTGTATGCACTTGATGTTTTTGTTTGTTCAAATTTGTCATATTAATTGGCAAAGGAAAAGGAGTAGTAAGGCAGGGCTAGGGCCTGTGGGTTAGGAAATCTCAGGTTCTACCATAAGCTCTTTACACCATCAACTCTCATCTGGTAGTGGAAACTTTCTAGTTTTGCTGGTTTCTGTCATAAATGATAAATACCACCGAGACAGTTGTGGTCAAGCTGACTCTGGGTCAGGGCAATGCCGTGAGCGTCTGAGGGCAACTGGGCTCCGGAGAATTTCCAATGGAAGGTTTCTGAGAGGATGACCTCCAGGCCTTTCTCCTGGAGCCTCCAGGGGAACAGTAACCTCTATGCTGTTGCTTAGCAACGGATGCCTTCATGGTCTGCACCACTCAGGAGCTCAAAACACAGTCTAGGAAGTGCCTCTGAACTTCCCCAGGGTCTGCCCACTCCTGTAAGGCTGTTGTTGACGGAAAGGTGGTTTTTACCCTCCTGGAATCTGGTTTTTGTATTTCATCTTCCCCTGCCTCTAACTTAGTTGACCCGTCTGTGTCCACCATACGCCTTGAAAACAATTAAACCCAACTCCGTGGGAACTGTTAGACCCGATCGATGAACTAACTACCAGCTATTGGGAGACTGATGTGCTGTGTTTGCTTGCTCGGGTCAGTCTGCTTCTTGCCGATGTGTCCCGGCCATGGCACGTGCCCCAGAGGCCCCTGGATGAAAGAGCTCGCACCCAGCACTGCCGCCACCACTCCTGCTGTCCAGACAGTGGCATCTCAATAGAAAGAGGGCTTCCTGTGGCGGCTGGGTGCCATCTCTCTGGCCCAGACTTCTAGTGACTCCATGGTTGTTCTGTGCCATCCTCACCGTGGTTGAGCCTGGTGTTGCAGTCCACTGTGTCAACCCATCTCATGGAGGATCTTCCTCTTCTGGTGCGGTGGTTGGTGGTTACTCGCCGGGCTGCTATCCAGAAGGTCAGCAGTTCAAAACTATTAGCCCCTCCGTGGGAGACAAGATGAGGCTCTCTACCGCGGTAATGTCATACAGGCCTGGAAACCCACAAGGGCAGTTCTCCCCTGGCCTAGAGGGTGGTTCTGAGGCAGGGCTGACTCGTCGACATCGAGTTTGGGTTTTTTGGCTGTCAGCTTTCCCATGCATGATGTCCTTCTCCAGGAACTGGCCCCTCCTACAACATGTCCAAAGGACATGACACCAATGTTCGCCATCCTCGCTAAGGAGGCTCTCTGCCTAGACGCAATTAAATGACACTGACTGGGCCACGTAACAGCTCTTAGGTGTTCTTGTAAAGGTTGTATCAGCACGTTAGACGTCTACAAAGAATTGCTGGAAAGATTGGCCACGTTGAGGGCTTTTTAAAACGTCCTGTGAGCCGACCTCGGGTCTCCAGGAAGATGATAAAGTGATGAAGTCTGAGACTCAGCTTTCTAAGATTCCATTCTTAGTCCAGGGACGGAAACTCTCATTTTCATAAGCAAAGGGCTGATGCAAAGGCACAAGAGCACGAGGCTTTCTGAAAATGTCTTGTGAACTGCTTTCTTTCACGCAGCCGATTTCAAAAGGATGAGTCCGTTCTTGTTGAAAGAGCCTGTAGAAGTGGAGAGAGAGAAGATGGAAGACCAGACAGCCCCTGCCCTGCCCTGCCCTGCCCAGTGGGTCCCTGCTGTCTTCCGCTGCTCAGGAGCTCGTAGAGGTGGGTAATGTAGTGCCGGCTTACCAGGAACGGGGACACAGAAGTAATTCCAGGGAGCAGGGATGCTCCTGGCAGGGACCCCACGTGTGTGTCAAGTACTGAGAAAACACGACTTCAATTATCCACTCACTCCAACCATGTGGGCGCTAAGTGCGGTCCTTAGTCTCCATTTCTGTCTGAGGACAGCGCCAGGGACTTGCTCAAGACGACAGAGGTGCTTCAGTGACTCCCTCAGAATTGGCAAACGCAGTAGACTGGGGGAGAGCTGTGTGCTCTGATGGGAAAGGGTGTCAAGCCCGAGTCGTGCACCGGCAGGAAGAGCACACGCTTGTAAAACGTCATAGGCCTCTTACGTGTTCCTCGAATGCGTCCTGACGCACAGGCAGGACCGGAGGACCCACACCATGGGCTCTGCCCAGGAGCCTGTGGGAAAGGCAGGGCCACAGGGGCCGTCCCAAACCTGCGATCAGTTTAACAAACGGTAAATGAGTCCGTGCTGCGATCTGGGTGGCAGGGAGGCATAGTGTGGCGTGAAATAAGCCCACCACGAGAGGACAGACAGGATGGTGGAGAACAGACAGCCCAACACACACCAGGTCAGCTATTTCCACGTGGACAGTTCCATGGCGTCGCTGACATTCTGCAAGCCGTGTGGTCACACATGCTCCTTGTCCCCATCCCTCTGCCCCATTAACGTAAACTCACTGTCCCTAAAGCTCCTGCCAACCGCCCTTGCCAGTTTGATCCTCCATAGACCGTTCTTGGAAGAGCCGAGGGTTCAAGGCCAAACTTTTTATATCACTTAAGTTTTCACATGACTTCAAGGGATGCTGTGGTCCAAGGGTTAAAGGTGACGTCAAGGCGATCGTTTCGGGGATTCATCCATTCTCCACGGCTCTGCAAAGGCTAGAGTCTGAGAATTTGAAAATGCCATTCTGCATCCCTCTCCTCATGGTCAGTATTCTTCTGTGAGAGCTCTGATCACCATGCTCGGTACTGGTAGTGAGGCACTGTCTGGCTCTTCGGACCTCCTGGTCAAGGAGGCAATACGCCCCCACGGTCCATCTCCTCCTCCTGGTCTCTGCTGCTCCAGGTGACTAAAGACCAATTGTGCCTCGGAGGGCTGCTGCTAAGTCCGTCGGACCCCAGGCACTACACCGTGTAAACCATCTCGAGGTAGACCAGAAGCACTCAGCACGTGATCAGACCAAATGACTGGGAGGTCCCATGCAACCGTGACTGTAAAGCCCCAAATTCAGAAACCAAATCATCAGCGGTGCCTGGTTGTACAAACACAGCCTCACTCAGCAGCTGCTCCCATTGTTTTTGTTCTTACGGCAAAACGTGTGATGTTCACCTTCACCCAGGTGCACCACTTATTGACAACTACACTAATCAGAACTGAAGCCCTCCCCTTAAGTGGTATGATTCTTTGATTGCCATTAGCCCCTCCCCACCACTCCGAGGAACCACTAACAAACGTTGCTCTGTACATTGTTCACTCGGTGAGAACCTATCATATTTGTCCCGTCGTGATTGCTTTATTTCACTCCGCATAATGTCTTCCCGGTTCCATCCATACCGTGGCACGGATCGAGACTTCGTTTCTCCTGGCGGCGTGGTGTTCTATGGTACACACATATCACATTCTACGAATCCATTCTTCTGCTGATGGGCATGTAGGTTGTTTCCACCTTTTGCCTACTGTGGATAGTGCTGCAGTGAATCTTGGTGGTGCGGTGGTTACGAGTTAGGCTGCAACCCACAATGACTGCCCTTGAACCACCAGCCGCTGCGAGGGAGAAAGACCAGGCTTTCGATGCATTGGAACATCTGCATTCTTGGAAATCCATCAGGGCAGTTCTACCCTGCCCCGAAGGGTCACGATGAGTCAGCATCGACCTGTTGGCAGTGAGTTGGTCGGTTTCCATCTTTCAGTGGTTTTCGAGATTCCCTGTCTAAGCCCTTCACATCTCTGGCTAGATGTATTCCTTGGTATTTTATTCGCTTACATGCTACCATAAATGAATTATTTTCAAATTTCTCACTGATGATGTATAGAAATCTAACTGACCTGGTGCCCTGCCACTTGGACAAATTCCTCGGTTAGTTGTAGAGGGTTTCTTGTGGATTCTTTGGGATTTTCTGAAGATAAGATCCTGTGATCCACAAATAAAATTAACCTTATTTTTCTAATTAAGCACCTTTTATTTCTTCTTCTTGTATCCTCCCTTTATGAAATATACAATATAGAGTGGTGAGAGCAGGCACTCTCCTCTTACTGCCAATGCCTCCCTTTCTCCATTAAGTATAATTTTGGCTGTTCATATATTCTCTGAATCATGTTAAGAAATGTCTTCTATATTCTGATATCCCTTGGGGTTTTCATCAAGAAAAACCTTGTGGCTCTTTTCCTTTGTTCTATTGATGTGGTGACTATGTTGATTGATTTCCCCATGTTGACCCCTATCTGCATTCCTGCAATAAATCCTACCTGGTCATGGGGTAGGGACCTTTTATTATGCTGTCGGGTTCTGTTCACTAGTATTTAGCTGAGCATATTTGAATTTGTATTCATAAGCGATACTGACTGAGATAGTAAAAAGTTTACTGTGCCAACCTGGCCGATAAACACATGTGGGGTTAATTGAAGGATGGAGGGATAAATGGCTTGGTGAGCCTCGCCTTTCCAGTTCTCAGGTCTCTTGCTTTGTGATGGTCCGACCAGGGTACAGCTGCCTCAGCCAGTTCCCTGCTTCAGCAGGCAAGGGTCACTTCCTGCAAGACATCCCCAAAGAGAAGCCACATGGAGCTACCCTGATGCAGCCCTGGGTGCTGGAGCAGCCGTGTGAAGACCCCTGCCAGCGCTGAGATGCTTACACATCCACGGATTCAGCTTTCCTCCTGCAGTCGGCGGCATCACTGCGTGTTTTGTGACATGGAGGGGGACTTTGTGGATTGGTGTTGGACATACGGGTTAATGTTGGACTTGTGGGCTTGGGCAGCACTGGGTTGGGATGTTTTCTTGATGTGCACTTACCCTTTATATAAAACTCTTATACAAATGGGTTTCTGTGGATTTGTTTCTCTAATGTACCCAGACGAACACACTATCAGGGTTAGGTCGCCTTCACAGAATGAATTAGTGCTTCCTTCTCTCTCTCTTAGGGATGTGTTCATACAGAATTGGTGTCAAGTGTTCCTTCAATGTTGGTCTGGGATTTTTGATGGGAGGGTTTTGGCCACTGATTCAATCTCTTCACTTGTGATGGGTCTGTCAAAACCTACTTCCTCTTGAATCCATTTGGGTGAGTTGTGCGCTTCTAAGAATTTGCCCACGACAGCTGAACCACCCTGGCTGCTGTCGTTCAACTGCTTTTCAGTCTCAGGTCGCTTGGCACATCCTTTCTTTCATTAATTTGGGGCATTTGCCTCTTTTCTCTTTTTCGTCATCTCACTCAAAGTTTATCAATACTGTTGACCTTCTTGCAAAGAACCAACCTCTGGTTTTATGGATTCGAGGAGGTTTGTTTTCTTTTGTTTATTTCTGCTCTGCTCTTCGTTCTTTCTTTTCTTGCGGTTGGTGTAGGCTTAGTTTGGGCTTCTCCTTCTAGTTCCTGGAATTGTTGAGTTAGTCTGTTGATGTAAGCTATCTTTTAAAAATACTATTCTGTCTCTCACCCCAGGATTCATCCTGCTGACTCTCATGCTCTGGCTTGCTGCCCTTCCACTTTCCAGAGATGCCCTGCATTAGGTCAATGTGCTGCGCAAGCCTCTCCAGAGTGCTGAAGAGCAGGGACGTTACCTGGAGCACCGAGGTGAGCCTGACCCTGGCCAGATGTGTGCAAAATGTAGACACTGACTAAAGAAGACTGTAGAATCGATGTATTTGAATTGTGGTTCTGGAGACTATTCAAAGTATCATGGACTGCTGAAAGGACAGATCGGCCTGTACTGGGAGGACAGCCAGAGTGCTCCTCAGAGGCAAGGATGGGACTTTGCCTTACATACACCGGACTTGTTTATCAGGAGAGACCAGTCCCTGGAGGACATCATGACTGGTAAAGTGGAAGGCCCACAGCAAGATGGACAGACACGGTGCTGCCGTCAGTGAGCTCAGGCACAGGAATGATCTGTGAGGATGGCCACGCCAGGCAGTGTTTTGTTCTGTTGAATGTAGGGGTCGCTGTGGGTCAGAACCGACTCAATGGCGCCGAACAACAAGCTTTCACTTTAATTTACCCTAAGAAATTCCCGATTTCTTCCTCTATCCACTGGTAGTTTAATAGTGTCATTTTCCATATGCCTGTGTCTTTTCTAAATTCCTTTTTGTTATTTCTAGTTCCACTTCCGCTAAGGTCAGAGGACATACTTGGCATGATTTCAATCTTGTAAAATGTGTATCCTGCACTTGCTCTGTAACTAACCTACACTGGGATCGGATCTCTTCTAGGGAATAAGCCATGTGCACTGGAAGAAAACGTCCACTGTGCTGTTGGGGGGCGGGGCGGGGAGACTCTACTAATGTTACATATGTGTAACGTCCACGTGGTCTGAAATGTCAATCTGTCCTGTGTTTCCTTGTCAGACTCCCTTCTAGACACTCTGCCCAATATGGAAAGTGGTGGATCAAGACCTCCATTAAGGTAGTTTTAGGGGGCAGCAGGGAGGGAGGGGGGAAATAAAGAGGACCTGATGCAAAAGGCTTAAGTGGAGAGCAAATGCTTTGAGAATGATTGGGGCAGGGAATGTGCGGATGTGCTTTATACAACTGATGTATGTATATGTATGGATTGTGGTAAGAGTTGTATGAGCCCCTAGTAAAATGTTAAAAAAGATAGTTTTATTCCTCCCTTCAATTCTATCCGCGTTGATATATTTACTGAGTCCATATATGATTGATTGATGGTTAAGTCTTAATGGAACCTGTTGTCACTGTTTTCATGCCCATCTTTAGTGTCTCCTGAGAGCTTTCTGTGCCCAAGTCGATTTGGGGATTAAGAAAACAGGCGAACCCTCCTGGTTCTGTCTGCACGGAGGGCCTCTCCCCCTCCTTTCATTTTCACACTATTTGTGCCCTTGGGTCCCAGGCGTCGCTCTTGTCAGAGCCGGTGGGTCATGTTTCTAAAGTCCCTCTGCCTACAGTCCATTGTCAATCACTGCCATCGCTACAAGAGGGGCGCGTTTCTGCACTCTGCTATTTGTCTTGGTCTGCTGTGTGTCCTATAATTTGGGTCGCGTCTTATCGCCATGAGCCTTTTGGTTCCCACCTCCTTTTTATAAAAAAAATTTTTCTGAGCGCCTATCATGAATATTACATTTAAGTTTGCATTTAAACAATTCTAGGGTTCAAACCCAACTTCAGTCGCACACAGCAATTCCATACCTATACGTCCCCTTTTGTTGTCCCTCATATGTCATCACATTTCACCATGCCCTGTCACATAACTCTATCCTTCCCTGTTCTGTTTCTATTAAAATACATGAAAACCTTCCGGGTCATCAAGCAGGAGTATCTCACGCGTGCCCACGCATTCCCCTTCTCTAGGGAACTTCCATCCACAGGGCTCCCAATACTTTTTTTGGTAGCACCTGTCTGATGGATACGCACAGTCAGCTTGTCTGGAGTAGCTGCGTGTGAACCTGTAACCAGGTGAGCAGCAAACACTCGACACGTTGAGAGCTGCCCCAGAGCCCACCCCTCCCCCAGGCTGCCGCATCACTCAGCCTCGCGTTTCTTTTGCAGCTGTTCTCTGGTGGCAGTGGGTTTGGGTCCTGGGTCCTGGGCGGTCGTGCTATCAAGGTCCGTCCCCCGCCCGTGAGAGAGCAGCAGGGCCTGTGAGCCGTGGTCACAGCCGTGTGGGAGCGGACGCCCAGGTCTTTCTCACACGGCACCACTAGGTGGCTCCAAAGGCTCGAGGCTGGGTGCTTAACCCAGGGCACTACCAGGATGCCACCTTTTCTCTTTTCCCTTTGTTTCATGTCACCTCCGAGGTGAGCCCTTCTGTGGTAGCTACATAATTTCATGTCAACTTGAAACATCAGTGTAGGGGTGGAGTGTACCGTCAATCAGGGCACGGCCGAATGATGCCTCCCTATGGGCGTGGCCTTCTCATGAGCATTCTGGGAGCTTCCTCTCTTCCCCCTGGAGATAGCCACTCTCTGCTTTTCCCCTTCCTGTGGACAAGTCACATGGAGCCACGCTGATGGCAGCCAGAGAGCTGGGGATGCTTCCTCCGCCATTGGATCCACAAGAGTTTCCACCCACGGACCACTGATCTTCCTGCATTCTGCATGTGACTGCGTGCGTCTGAAGGATTTATGGACTAGGATCGGACTTGTGGACTTGATGTGGACTGGGATGTTTTAATATACAATTACTCTTTTATATAAAGCTCTTATACATGAGTGTCCCTGGATTTGTTTCCCAGTCAACCTGGACTAACACCCTCTCTCATCTTCATCCCCGTCTCCCCTGCTTTCCCTTCTTCACAGTCATGACCGCTTATTATCTGACCCCCCCCAACCAACACCCCCCACATACACACATACACTGTACTTACTGCCGGCTCTTCAGGGCTAGGACTGCCTCCTCACCACCATGTAATTGATAAATATGCTGAGTGAAAGGCTATTGATATGGCGGGTTCCCAAACGGATTTGGTGTCCCATCTCCTTTTCAGAAAAAAAAAATTACTCAGAGCTCACCTGGCAATGAAAAACCTTGTGTCCTGCAGCCCACGATCCCGAGAAAGTGCAGACATCAGCTTTTGCTGGCCCGGGACCATTCCTTTTGGAAGCAGGGGCGGGACTGCCCACGCTGGGTGACGCTGACTGCCACGCGTGTTCAGAGGTCTAAGTTCATGGTGGTGGCAGCTGGGACCCCGCGGGAGGGCACTGAGGAAAGGGCATGCCCTGTCGGTCGCTTCTGTGAGTTTTCAAGGTGAATATTCTGATTTTATACTCAGCCTTTCAAATGATTTGACAAGGTGCACCACACCACAAAAACAAAACAGGTGATAACCTTTCCTTCTCAATAGTCCTGGGTTTATAACGTGATCAGAATCCGTTCGCATAAATAAGGAATCGTCACCTTTTAAGGTCCTGTCCCCCACATCTCCCCCTGACCCGACACGTGGTTCTAGTAAGCAAGGAGATTTCTTTGGACATTGGGACACCACTGTGCAGCCCACGCACTGTCCCCGCGGCAGGCCGGGCCCTCCAATGACTGCCACGAGCGCCACGCAGACTGCGTGCAGGCCGATGGAGCCGACTCAGACCAGAGACCACGGAAGAAAACCAGCCTTACTGAGGAAGCGTTTATTTGGGCAAGACAAAAAGGTCTCTGGACGGGGTCCCTTTATGCAGAACGAGGAGCATCTCAAATATATTAGTTTCTCTTTTTAGCACAATGCATGTCATCTGGCGGCAGAACTCCCGCCTTCCTGGTTCAGGACTCGCGTTTGAGTAGCACATAGGCGCCCATCACAGCCAGCAGGGCGTACTGGAAAGGAAGCACATGGTCAACGGCGGTGGTCTAGCCGTGGGTGCCCCTGTCAAGTGAGCACTTATCCAGGGAAGCCCTCTTCCCTGCTCTCACTGCGACCCCTGACACACAGGGATGAGCTAAGGCTCAGACCCTGGACACGTGGCCCCAACACGAGCTCACTGTGGAGCCGTGTCCCCCCCATCCCATCCCCCATCCCCATTCTCCGACAAGTGACGAGAACACAGATACCCTTTCCACTGAAGCTGGGAGGCAGGAGCGACTCTGACCCTGGGGGACTGTGATAGTTAGCTTTTATTGTGCCAAAGTGGCTCCCGGAGGAACATGTGGGCAGAGTTTAGCCTATCAGGTTGCAGCTTGATTGGAGGGCAACTGAGGTAAATGCTGGCTTGAGGTCCACCCCCCGGCCCCTCTGATTTCACCTTCCTGTTGACAAGCCACATGGAGCCAAGCTTAGACCTATGAGAGCCCTGGAGATGCCTCCACCGCCACGGGATCCACTAGCCTGCACCACTGGCCTGTGGTCTTCCTGCATTTCACATCACTGCATGCGCAGCGTGAGTCTGAGAGGGATTTACAGACTAGTATCGGACTTGGGAACTTGATCTGGACTGGGCTGGGACATTTTCTTAATATCCAATTGCTCCTTGATAAAGAGCTCTTTCTTACACACGAGTGTCTCTGGATTTGGTTTTCCCGTCAACCCGGCCGAACAGTGACTGAGCGTGTGCAGAGGAGCACTGCTGCACGGCTTCGGGCTGGGCCTCACAAAGCAGGTCAGCCAGGCCTGTCCTCCAGCGACTGCTCTTTGGGCTGCTGGTCGAGTGGCCACCATTTGTGCCAGCAGGGATTCAGGTTTCTGGCCTGTTTTACTCTGCTTGTGTGTGTGTTCGAACATGCCATTTCAGAACGACACATCAAGAACACAGAAGATGAAAGAGGCTAAAAGTAAATGTCACTCATTTAAATGATGAGGTGACTGTAGCTAACTAGACCTACTCGTCTGACAAATTAATTAGGGAAGACTGCCCCTCACAGCACATTCCAACGAAGCCCCCCGGTCCCTAAGGCTCTATGATTACACACACTCACACAGACAAGTTCTCACCTTGAATTTGGGGTAGTCATTCATTATTATGGTAACCATACCGACATAGGGCAGAAACCTACAATGCAGAATGAAAAGCAAGTAAGAGAAACAATGCTCTTAACAATTACAGCAGCATCTGAAAATGCTACACGTCAGTCTTCGGTAGTCAGTCTTCCTTGGGAGTGCCACTGACTGGGCTATTGGAACAATATTCACCGAGGATTCAAACGGCTTTGTAAGAAAAACGCAAACAGCAGGGCTGCGACGATTACGCAGAGGTGGCTAAGAAAAGACAGGGCCCCAGATGTTTCCACAGGGAATAATCTTCACGCCCATCGGAAGGGACCAGCTCACTGAATGGCATGGAGCCATGTAAAAGGACATGGCTACTGATCTGACACTTCGTGCTGAGTAAACAAACAAACTAAGCAAAATGGCCTATTACACATGCTTGTACACACACAGCGGTGACTTCTGGGAGGCTGTCTAGCAATGGTTGGTTAGAGCTCACAATGATTTCGGGGGGAGTGTGTTTCTAAAACAGAATCCTGGGAAGGCCCGGCCCATGGGTCATCTAAGGCTGGAAATCATCGACACCAGCTGACGTCACCCCCCCCCCCCTTACGCAGGGAAGCCCGCACTCGGTCCTCAGAGGTGCTACGTGTGTTCCGCCTTCATGGTGCAAACCCACACTGGCCGGGGCTCCCGACACACACTGAGGGCAGTCAATGAAGCCACCGCCCTAGTTTAGAGGGCCGGCCTCTGTGTGCCTCTCTGGCTCAGGAGCCTCGGGAAGACTTGGAAGTTAGTGCTCACCCTCTTGCTCTTCCCACCACGTCCTTCTTTTCCAGCCAGTTCTGGCCTTCCTTGTACAAGCCTCTGTCGTCCACCTCGTTATTATCACCTTTGGTCAGGAACTTGATGTCGCCGTTGTCCCTGCAAAGCAAACCGACAGCCTCTCAAAACGAGTGGGGGCACCGCAGCACCGCACAGCGGCTCTGGTTTACTGGCAACTGTGCTGCTGTCACAGCGGGCCCTGAAGGAAACAAGGGAGCCCCACCCTCCCTAGCCCGGGACACCAGCCCACAGCTCTCGTCCAGCTGAGGCACACACCTAGGGGCGGTTCTGCGGCACCGAGGGGCTGCGGCGACCAGCAAGCCAAGCGGCAGGCTGTCTCCAAGCCCAGAGCACGACGAGCTAAGTGCTAGCGCCTCCCTTCTTCTTGGGAGCCCTGGTGGCGCTGTAAGTGAGGCATTAGACTCATGCTAACCTCACGGTGGGTCGTCAGTTCGAACCAAGCAGGCCCTCCAGCAGGAGAAGGAGGCGGCAGTCAGCTCCCGGGAAGATGCAGTCTTGGAAGCCCTCCAGCGGGTTGCTAGGAGTTACCTGGATGGCAGGGCTGGCTAACTTTTGTACCATCTGAAGGTTAGTCATAGCATTGCGTGCTAACAGCCCCATGAGAGTCTTGCAAGTACAGCTTACTGCTACCCGGACAGGGCACTGAGGGCATGGGGTGCCTAGGCTCCCTCCAGCCCTTTCACCACCCGTCAGAAGAGGGCAGGAAGTGGGGGCGGAGGCCGGGTTGACGCTCAGGGTTGGACGTGGACTGCTCTTGGTCTTTCTCAGCCCCCAAGGACCTGCGTGGTAACACGACTACACCGCTCCTCTCTAGAGACGGCCTTGGTCCGGGGCCACCCAGACATGGGAGGCCTCTTCACACTCCCCACAGGGACCCGGCAAATGTGGGGTGTGCTGGTGCATCACCTCCTTCACCAGGATTGAAAACACAAAACAACCCCAACACCACTGCCATCGGGTCAGTCCTGGCTCCGTGACCCTACAGGACAGAGTACAACTGCTCCATAGGTTCTCCGAGACGGTGGCGCTTCCTGGGACAGCTTACCGCAGAGCGGCTAACCACCGACTTCCTGGTTAGCAGGGGGTGCTTAATCCACTGCGCCACCAGCGTCTTACCACTGAGCACGGTGGTGTGAAATCCCACTTGAGAATTGGTCTGAAAACCAGGGTGTTCTAGAAAGACAAGTGGGGTCATTTGTCAATCTGCTGAGCTGCTCAGACACCCTTCAGACTGGAAGCCCGACACTGCAGCACTGTGTAGGTGGAATGACAGCACAATCAGTGAAGCATGCACACTGATCAGGAGATCAAGGATGACATGCCCATAGAGACTGCAACCCCGCAGCCGTGATTAGAAAAGAAACCAGAGGTGAACACCCCTGGAGCCTCTCTCTAGTACTCATTGCTTGGCCAACTCCCTACCAGCCCCCAGCTTCCACGACTCTAAGGCGAGCGAGGGCACTGTGCATTCTGACGGAGCTGCGTCCTCACCGGGGGCGGGCAGGGAGGCACCAGTAACCATGCCACGGCACTCGGGTGCTCACACAACTGAAGCCAGCTCCCCGAGGGCCCAGCTGAAATGGAGCATCACAGGTCAACATCTGTGGGGACACCGGAAGCGGTGAACGATGGGCTGGAGGTATGCACACAGTGACATCACACACACGCTCACAGGGGTGAGAATGACACGTGATTTCAAAGATACTGTGCACACAATTTGAGTTTAAGTCCGTCGCTTATGCAGGTTTAAATGATGCACAAAGGTCAAGGACTAGCCAAGCATACACGATGTAGTATTTTCACTAATCACATAATGCAATCTCTCCAGGAAACTCAAAATATTTGGTGGAAGTGCTTCTGGCTCCCCAAAGAATCTTTCTGACTTGCCCCTTGTGATGAAGGCGAGTCCCTTTGTGGGGAACTGCAGCAGAACGTGAAAAGGGCCAATCGGGGGGACGGGGGTTTCTCTATCAGGACTGACAGACATTACTGCTAAGAAAGTCCCTTGGGCAGGGTGACGCGAGACAGTCACTAGCTTCTTGACATTTCAGGAAGTAATTCTCCTGAATTGAAATAATGCTGTTACAAGGGACGTGATTCTTCTGAGACTCCTTTAAAAGTTAATACCATGCTGGAGCTTATCAAGGATGGAAAAGCTGTCTCACGTCCTCTGGACATAGTATCAAGAGAGGCCAGTCTCTGGTGAGGCACGCGCGTCATGCTTGGTATAAAGGAGAAGCACGGAGGAAACAGAAGGCCTCTAGGACACGGCGTGGCACAGGGGCTGCACCGGCAGGCTGACACCGAGCAGCAGTTGGGAGGGTGGCGCAGGACCAGGCAGGCAGGGCGTATGTCAGGAGCCCTGATGGCAGAGTGGAAACACGGCGGGCTGTTAGCGTCAAGGCCAGCCGCTTGAAGCCACCAGGGGCAACTCTGGAGAAAGATGGGGCTTTCTACGCCCAAAAAGAGTTCGTCTGGAAAACTCGCAGGGGCGGGTCTACCCTGCCCTATCGGGTTGCCATGAGTCAGAACCGGTTCGAAGGCACTTCACAACAATGACCATACAATACACTCCACCTGCCAGGTGGGCAGCACTGCGCTTGCCAAGTGTCCCCGGAGCCCTCAGGCTGGGTTCTCACACAGCTCTGTGAGCCGTCGTGGGAGGGCACCATCGTTCCTGCGCCGCACAGAGGAGGGCAGTGTGTGAACGGCTGAGCCTGAGCCGGGCACCAGGAGCCAGGGCAGGCTCTTCTTCCTAACAAGCCAAGAAACTTTGGCCAGAATCCCACAAAACCCAACCGCAGGAGAATAAAGCCTCTTACTTTTCATGGACTTTGATGACTCTGTGCACGATTGGAATGTCTCGCCCTTCGACTTTGAAGACAACGATCTCGCCGGCTCTAATAGGGTCTTCCCGGAAGTTGGTCAGGAAGAGGAGGTCTCCCCGGTGGAAGGCCGGCTCCATGCTGCCACTGGAAGGAAGCAGCAAACCACAAAGCAGGTGCCAGGGTTAGCCTGCGGCCTGGGCTGAACGCTGCGCTCCAGTTACCGCCTGAGGGTTCACCAACAAGGCCTGGGATTTCCTCTGGGCCCCACTCAAGCAGGAAAGGGGCCCTCGCTAGCCCCTGCAGCTCCTATCAGTGAAGCCACGTACCTCTGGAGTAAACTGGTGGCGGACAGGTTATGTATACACTGGGCTACTGTGGTCGAGAAGGGCAGCGGGGCGAAACCACCAGCCAGCTCCCCGGGGGGAAAAAGACTCCCATAGACTCTACTCCCATAGAGTTAGCCTCAGAAACCCGAGGGCAGCAGCTCTGCCCTGACCTAGAGGGTCGCGCTGAGTCGGCACGGGCTCGATGGTACTGAGCTGGAGTACACGATGACAACGTAGCCTCCAGGGGAGCATTTCACCTCAGAACTCAGCACCACTGTCACTCCAGGCGGCAGGCTCTTAGGGTCCTGCCTTCGCTGGTCAATGAGGGGCTGGACTGAGGGAAGAGCCCCACCTGGACCCCCAGCTGAGGGCCGAGACCAAACAAGCAAGAACCTCAGTGTTTTGGTTCCTGAGGCCACGATGGGGCGGCTGAGCCCCAGGCAGGGGACAGGTGGGCCTGGGAGTCATGGGTCTCAAGTGCTGCCTCACTCCCAAACTGGGCAGCAGGGTCCCTGACCAGGCTGCTGCCACAGCCCACTCACTACGTCAGTCCATCCATCTGCTCACACACACACAGCTCCGTCTACCGACAGTGAACCGCGTGGTGCAAGGCACACTGGACGGAGCTCTCTTGCAGCATCTAACAGAGAGCAACTGCCTTTGAAAGGGACTGACCACTTTGTCCCGTGGGCGGGCGTGACGGCTCCATGAGGTCGACGTTAGTGCTCACGTTCCTAAGTAAACACGCTGCATGTTTACAAGCAGAACCGTCTTGGGATGCAAGTTAACTGTCCACAGGGCATGGCTTGTCCAAACCACCTTGACGCCATGGTGGGGGGCGCCGATTTGGCGAAGCCATGTTTGCCAGCGGGCCGCATGTCAGAGCGGCCTGAGCACACAGAACACACTTATGGCACATAAGGGAATCGTTCACTTGAAGTGGATTAAAACACCACCTCCACAGAATTAGGCACTAAAACGTCTACTGAAAAGTCACTGAAAGTCAGAAGGAAAAAAACCATCTGCAAACACGTCGGCGAGGATCCTCCAGCCTGGTTCCAGCTCCTGGGGGGGCGTGGAGTGGGGTGGCTGGTGGCCCGCACGTACCTCAGCACCACCACGATGGGGCTCTCGCTGCCCGTGAGGACGATCAAGCCTTTCCAGATCATGAGCGCAGAGGACACGATCATGGCGAAGTTCAGCACCTGGTAGTAGAGCTGCAACGAGAGGCGACCGCGCGGTGTGAAGAGCCACGGCCGCGTGTGGCCACGCCAGGGCGGTCCCGGCAACCCCGTTGGCGGCAGAGCACTGATCCACACAGGGCACACGACTACCCGGCACGCGGCTGAACACAAAGGAGCCTCCCAGATGTTGTGACCCCGCAGGTGACATTAAGGGGAGGCAAGAGCCACCTGTGGGCCTGGTTCTGAGAAACCACCAAGATTTCCCACTAAGCCCTGAAACAGGAGGCCCTGGGTGGTGTCCATGGCTAAGTGCTCAGCTACTCACCAAAAGGTTGAGAGTTCAAATCTACCCAGAGGAGCCTCAGAAGTGAGGGCTGGTCATTTGCCTCCAGTAGCTCCCACCCACTGGAAGCCCCTCGGACCTGTGCTCTGACCCACTCAGGCTGCCCTGAGCTGAGATGGACTCAAGGCAACAGGCTATTGTTGGTTTGTAAGGTCTAGAGAGTTCTAAGGAGCCCTGATGGCAGGTGGCAGAGTGGTGAGCACTGGGCTGCTAACCAGAAAGGGGCAGTTCTACCCACTCCACAGCAGGGAGAACGGGTTCCAGGTTGAGTGTGGACTCACCCGGAACTCACCTCAGCCCCAGGGTGGACGGAGGCCTAGAGAGTCTGTTTCCATTCCTCTTGAATCTTTTTTTTTCCCCTTGTGAATCTTTCCAAGGTGCTCAGGTATGTGTGGCTGAGAGCCAGCCCAGGTTCCCCACAAGTCAGCATGTGACCTTGCTATGTGCCGCTGGCTATCAGGGAGCTTTCCAGCTGACCCCACACCACAGTTTGTCCTGCTCCTGGACCGTGTCTCAAAGCACAAGGTTTTTTAGCACTGACTGCCAACTTCTGTGGACTCAGGGTCAAAGTGACTCGGCCCACATCCCCAGCACTGTCAGGAATGCCCAACGTCCTGCAAGAAGATACAGGGACTAAAGCCACTGTGTCCACTCGGAAAGAAGCCCCACCCCCCTGCCTGGTGACTGTCCCCCAGGGAGGCTCTGCCATCGGGCCAGCCCCTACCCTCCTTTTTGTGCCACCTCTGCTGGTGTCCTGGGGTCAGGCCCCTCACGTCCTCGACCTCTCCATCTCCCCCAGCTGAGCCACCACTGACATGCAAGTAGTCCCCAACTTGTTCCCTCCCGCGACTAGACAAGGTGGTCCTGACGTGAGTGGAACCTGATTTTCTTTGTTCAGTTTTCATTAGTATTGTCTTTTATCACGGACCAGTATCTTTACAAACCAGATCTTTGTCTTTGCGGTGAGAAACGTGAAGATGGCCCTGGTGGAAGGCTCTGGATTATCCGTGGGGCAGGGATGAGGGAGAGCCGTCTGTGTGGGCCTCCCCTTTTCACTCCAGACAGTCCAGGAACTGGCTCGAGGTCCCCTGAGGCCGCCTCTCGACCAGACCAGAGTGGGCAGCATTTGTAAGCAACCGAAGCCCCTACGTTTAGAAAAGGGCTTCAGCGGAACCACTTACTGCAAGTTTGTTTTTTAATTTCTCCCTTTTTCCAAACGTTTTCTTCTTTAGCATTTATTTCCTCTTCAAAATCTAGTACACCCTGACTATTCCCTTTTTCATGCCTGTGGATTGTACTACTAATGATAAGATGTATAAAGCAAAACAAAAAAACCCAAACCCAGATGGTCCTCAGTACCTGCCGCCAGTTGGGGGCTGGCTGGAGCGCACGCTTCGCTCCGCGGGGCCCTTCACCCACCGTGTACTCCGTCCGCTCTGCCCAGCAGGCTCCCTCCCTCCTTCTGTGAGGGTCCCTAACCTCCCATCATCTTGAAGGCACACCTGAAACACCAAGCCTGCCTGGACTCAGTAAATGATTTGTGTACAGGAACACATGGCAAGCAAATCTTTGCCTATGGCCAATAGGAGTCCTGGTGTCGGGCTGTTAACTAACAAGGTTGGCAGTTCAAGCCCAACTGCTCTGTGGGAGAAAGATGTTTGAGAATGACGATGGCAACAAATGTACCTATGTGCTAGACAAAATGGATGTATGTATGGGTTGTGATAAGAATTGTACGAGCCCCCAAGAAAATGATTTTTAAAAATGTTCAGACCCATAATCATCTCTCTTCCATTTTCCTTTTGCCTTACAAATAGGTAGACAGTCAAACACAGTGGCGACAGAGGCAGCAGAAGGAGGGCTGGGTACCTTTCCCAGGCAATCCGGCATTTGGGTAGGGAGGCTACCCACTGTTGGTCCCGTAATCCCCCTCCTAGAAATTCCACATCCTAAAAGCATACACAGAACGATGGCCCCCAAATACTCAGTGTCCTGGTGGTGCCGTGGGTTGTGCACTGGGCTGCTAGCTCTAAGACCAGCAGTTGGCATCCACCAGCTGCTCTGAGGCAGGAAGACGAGGCTTTCTATCCCACAGGGAGCTCCAGTCTCCGAAACCCACAAAGGCAGTTCTACCCTGTCCAAGAGGGCCGCGATGAGGCAGAACCGACTCCAGGGCAGTGAGTCGGGAGAGTTTTGAGATTATAGGTAGGGGGCTACACAGGCATTGTTCACATGTTGTTTCTACAGCAAACCCGCCTCCCACGTAACATCAGCTCACATTTCTAGAACGTCTCCACCTGCTCCCCTTGACCAGGAGCTTTGCTCCATAACCCTGGGTTCACTATGAATTATAGGACCAACTAGGAAAGCCCCCTCTCCATTTTCAAACCGGATCTCAAACCACCTGGCTCCACCCCTAAGGAGCAAATTATAAAATCATGCTGCTTCGCTAATGAAGAACCTCATGTAAGAACACGTTTCCAGATAAGACTCTATGCTGGAGAAATTCATTGAGAAGCAAGACTCATTCCTCAAAAGTACTTCCTCTGCACAGCACATCCATCTGCTAAAGAAATATCCAAGCCACAAAAGCTGGCACTCAAGCTCCCTGGAAAGCCACAGGGGACGCTTCCAGGTCCTGCCTTCCAGGGCCGGGCGAGAAGGAGGGCCAGCCAGAAACTCTGCAACCTGGAAAGATGGTTCTGATCAACTAGCGGCAGGGCACTGAGAAGGAGAAACGGCACAGTTTAAAAAGCAGGAAGCATGCGTGTCAGGACTGCACCCCTTTGTCACACATATTCCATCTGGATGCCGATCAAATAATCGGGGAAGCTGGGCCACATGAAGAACTCAGCAGCAGGGCAAGGCTCATGAGCACCTGCAGCGCTCACTGACGCGCCTGCTGCTGGGGATCAAGGATGCAGCCTGCAACAGGGATTGCAGCTCAGGCTAAGGACGTCTGAGAGCCTCACATCTGGACCAACAGACATGATCGTGATAAATGAAGACAAGATGGAAGTCGTGGGGATGTATTTTGATTGGCTTCACAATCAATGCTCACGGAAGCAGCAAAGAAATCAGATGGTGTATTGCATTGGGCAACACTGCACAGCACGTCTTTACAGGGATGAAGAGCAAGGATGTAGGTCTCGGGACCAAGGGGCGCCTCACCCAGGCCATGGTATGTCCAATTGCCTCCTATGCGTGTGAAAGGGGGACAACGAACAAGGAAGACAGAAGAAGAATTGATGCTTTTGAGGTATGGTGCTGGGGGAGAATACTGAAAGTACCAGGGACTGCCAAAGAACAAACAACTCTGTCTTGGAAGAGGGGTGGCCAGAATGCTCCTTAGAAGTGAGAATGGCGAGGCTTCGTCTCACGCACTTTGGACATGTTATCGGGAGAGACCAGTTCCTCGAGGGGGACGTAACGCTCGAGCAAGCAGAAGGTCAAAGAGAGGAAGGCCCTCCGTGAGCTGTGTTGGCTCAATGGGCTCACACACAACACTAATTGTGAGGGCGGCGCAGGAGCAGCAGTGTTTCATTCCACTGTACAGAGTGCCTATGAGTCAGAACCAACCAGGCGGCACCTGAGAACAACAACATTGGCACGCCGAACCTCTCCTAAAACACACACCACCCCATTTCACTGGTGTGTTGTGTTGTTTGTCCTTTGCCCACCAACTTGGTGTGCTCAGCATTTATTAAGAAGCAGGACCACACTCGGTAATTGTCAGCCAAAGATAAAACAGCCAATGTCTGAGAATTTTAAACCAACATTTCCAAATGGATATGCTGGCGTCCAGAGCAGCAGACATGCCAGTAGCTCTATTTTCCTCTCGCTTCCTCCTTGCAGAAACAAAGAGTCCTTGTCCTGCATGGGCGCTTGCTTCATTACTAGGAAGCAGGGGTAGTAGCCAACGGTGGTCCCTTGCAAGACTGGCAGCATATGCATGTTGGACAGGGTGTCATAAAGATGCTATTTAGGCAAGGAGAAACAAGCAAAAGGATACAGCTTTTTTTCTAAATCCAGGAGGTATTGGTTTTGAGCTGAATTTTAATAAGAAGACCAGCAAAACATTAGCAGTGCAATTGGCTCCTCACAGGTCTTTTCACAGAGTCTGGGAACACAGAACTTAAAAAGCCAAGCTGGCTTAAGGATTGATACACTCATCAAAAGGCTGCCTCTGATCATCTGCAATCATGAGGATTGGTAAGCAGCACCAATTTTAGAGATGCTTCAAAAACCTAGCAAACAAGTCTAGGTTTTTAAACAAAGCACAATTTCCAGGAAGATTTTCTTGTGAAACACACCAGTGCTCAGCTCACGAACTGTTGGATTTTCAAGCCAGTGGTATCAGAAGCCCTGGTGGTGCAGAGTTCAAGCAGTGGGCAGGCTGAAACCCAGCGATTCATCTGCAGGAGAAAGACTGGAGGCCTGCTCCCCAAAGACGGCAGCCTCAGGAACTCTGGGGGCAGTTCTACTCTGTTCCAAGGGCTGCTACGAGCTGGAAACGACTGGACAGCAGTGGGCTTGTAACGACTGGTGACAGCTCATCGTCACAACAGAAATCCTTAGGAGTCCACCAGCAAGGCACTCCTAGAAAGAGCCAGATCCTAAAACAAAGTTCAAGAAACCCACGGCACCAAACTCTCCCACACCACTGCCCTCACTTGGGAGTCTACTTGGAAAGGAAAAAGAAAAGTCGTACATCGGCCCAAAGGCATATGCTGTGTCCTGCCACAAGACCCTCACCCCATTCAATACAATGGAGATGTCGAAAGAATTATATTCTTTTCAAAGACAACCAGCACCCACCCGCCCCCAACACCCACCCCCAGTAGGAAGGTCTGATTTTCTTAACATAATGTATTACCAGGGGGAGAGGGTGGAGTTCCTAGGTAGTACCAATGGTTAAGAGCTGGATTTCTAGCTGGGAGGTTGGTGGTTTGAAGGCACCTGAGATGCCTGGGAAGACCAGCTTAGTGGTGTGCTCCCCAAAGGTCAGAGGCCTGCGAAATCCCTGGGGCATGGGGGTGCCTTGACTAGACAGCAGTCACTCGCAGGAGTGGGGTTTGTAGCCATCATGTTTGGGGTGCACGGTTCCCTGAATTCACTTCTCCATCTAGAACAGCAGTTCTCAACCTGTGGGTCGTGACTCCTTTGGGGGAGTCGAGCGACCCTTTCACAGGGGTCACCTGATTCATAACAGTGGCAAATGGCACTTATGAAGTAGCAACGAAAATAATGTTATGGTTGGGGGGTCACCACCACATGAGGAACTGTATGAAAGGGTCACGGCATTAGGAGGGTTGCAAACCGCTGATCTAGAAAGTGAAACAATTTCCCCAGCCAGGCAGGCTTCCTGCGCAGTTCCTTATCCTTCCATGGGAGGTGCTAAGGACTTCAAGAAGGGCCCCGATGGCGGAAGACGTGGTTACACCTTGAGCCGCTTAATGTGACAGCAGCAGTTTGAAACCCCCAGGAGCTCTGCGGGAGAGAGAAGAGGCTTTCCAGTCTAGGATAGGATCCCTGGGAGTCATAGGGAGGCAGTGAGTTTGCTTTGGGAGAAGGTCCTATAGACCCCACGCTGGCCAATCTCTGCCTAGGGTGACCGGAAAAGGACGTTTCACTCCGGTGGGGGGGGGGGCTCTCACTGACAGACCCAAAGATCCCTTCCAAGTGGCTTTCCATACTCAAGTTCAGCCAGAAGGATGGGATCCAGAGAAACTTCCGGAATCCCTTTGGAACGCTCATTCGGCCCACAATGATGGAGCGTCACCGGCTGCTCCGAGTCCCCGGAGCCCCAGCCTGACAGCTGGTGGGGAGACACCGGCCGGGATGGGGAGACACTGCTTGGGTCACCGGACAGCCCCCTGATCACCAGGTTGCTTCCGCTCTACCACGACCACAGCTTGTGCCGTCAGGCCTCAGAAGCCCCGCTGAGAAATGTGTCCATCTTCCACGGAGCTGCCCTTCAAACGTGAGCGACAGCTGTCACTCTCGCCCGCGCATCTCCCGTCGCTTTCTCGACCACATCGACACCCTCGAGACGGGGCCGCTCTCCTCCCGGCCTTTCTGCCAGCGGCTTGCTCCCGTTCGAGCCACGGAACGTCCATCCATGCCCACACGTGGTCTGGACGGATTTGAACCCAGGCCGCTGAGCGCCGGCGCCCGGCCCCGTCGCGGGAGTCCGCGCGCAGGTAGCCCTGGCCGGACAAGCCCGACTCCCCGCAGCCCCGACTCGGCCCCGGGGGCGTCCCCTCCGCCCGATCCCACTACCTGGCGCTTGTTCATCTTCCTTAGGTCCCCGAAAATGTCCAAGCCAGACGCGGGGAGATGCGTCCCCACCGCGCTCGCGCGTACCATGGCGGGGTCGCCGGGGGCCGAGGCGGCCCGCAGACCCTGCTTGTCACCGGTCGGCGGCGGAGCTCAGCCCGGCCCCCGCCCACCAGCCCGCGTCCTGACCCGCCCAGGCGCGGGCCACGCGACCGGAGGATGCCTGGGAATCGTAGTCCCGCGAGTGTTGACCAGAGTCTATCGGGAGGGGGCTTGGAGAGAGAGAAAACTACCACTCCCAGAATGCCGCGAGGCGAGAGCTCGTCCAGTGAGGACCCGGAGGCGCTCCAACGGAGAGCGGCCACGGGCTCAGGGAGCTTTGTCGGACGCTTCGAAGGAACTTAAAGGGAGCAGGTGCTTCTCCATATCCCGGGGACAACTAGGGGAAGTGACTACTCAGGAGACGCGGATTTCCCTAAGACTCTGGTCAGGCGCCAAGAAGACACCTAAAACTCCTTCCCGTTCACCTAGCCGTGTATCTTGGCCATTGGAGGACTGGGGCGGAGTGGGCGGGTCTTCTGCGCGGGTGGCGGGCTGTGCTGAAACGGTGCGGAGCGTAATCACGGGCAGGAGAGGTGGGCGGGGCTTAGAGGAGGCGGGAATTTTGAAGCCACCGTGTTCTGATGGTAGTATTTCAGCAAATGAATATTCATTGAATGAAGAAGTTAGCTGATTTTATACACGCGGAAACAGGGCAAGCAAGGTTCACTGACTTGGCCAGAATCAAGGGGCAGAATTTGGAAGAGAACTCAAAACTTGGCAATTCCTGGACTTCCTTGAGTTCATTCACCCATCCTTTATGCATTATTTATTTCATTCATTTATTTACTCCCAAATCTTTACGGTCCGTGTGCCTTAGACACTTTACGGCCCGGTCCTGTCTTAGACACTTGAGAGACAACTCTGGAGAAAGATCCACGGGCCTCACATTCTACCACGTGTAAATCAGTAAATCTTTCACCTGCCCTCTTGCTGTGGGATGGTTGAATTATTCGTGGTGCTTTGAGTACCTCATGCTGTCCTACCTGCCACTACACCTTTTTATCTGCTGGCCTCCGTTTATAATGCCCTCCCTTTGTCTCCAGAGACCACCCACCCTTGAAACAGAAGGTCAAACTTTCCTTCAGGACTCAGGTTCCCTTCTACTAAGCACCCACTGCTCACTGTTTGGCCCTTACCTGATGGTCATCCCCACACTTTCTCCCCATAGAACAAGGTGTGTCTTTAGGAAAGAGATGGAGTCTTTTCAGTTCTGGTCTCTGGCAGCAACGTCCATTCTGCCACCAAGTCCATTCCAAACTGGTTAAAAACAGCCACACTCAAAGACATACCGTTGATGTTGACCCTATAGGACAGAGTAGAACTACTGCTGTGGGTTTGGGAGGTTGAGAACCTTTACAGAAGCAAAAAGCCTCATCTTTCTCCTGCAAAGTGGCTGGTGGGTTTGAACTGGTAACTTTGTGATTAGCAAACACGTAACCTATTAAGTGCTATCAGGGCTCCTATTCCTACTCTTAGTGACTCTCTATAGCTCCATACATAGGATTTCTGAGACTACAAATCTTTCTAGAGAAGCCTCCTCTTTCTCTGGCAGAGTCACTTGGTGGATTTGAACCACTGAACTTGTGCTTAGCAGCTCAGTGCCAACCTACTGGGCTCTGGCTCTGGCTACACCTGGGCTGTGGGTAGGGATCAGCTCGATGGCAGTGAAGCAAACGGGCTGGTTTTCCTGGACTCAAGAATTGCACTCAGGGACTCCCTGGCCAGCCATGCTCTTCCCGGAGGGCATTCTCAGTCCTAATAGCAAATGTCCCAGTGCCCCAACCCTCAGAAACCTCCACACAGAAGTTTCCTATCAGGGGCTTGGGGGCGGGGGAGAGAACCTTGAAGACATTGCGCCCCAGTTGACTCAGTACTGTCCCTTCCCTCGCTGCCTTACTTTCACCCTGGATCCATAAAACTGCCGGAGCCTATGGTGTGCGACTCCTTTGCAGTGGAACAGATTCCCATGCACAGTCACTGGACCCTCACTGAGGCGCCATCCCTGGAAACTCTGGGGAAAGGGGCGGGGCGGGCAAGAGTCTGCCTTTTATGGGCTTCGCTTGCTTCTACTGTGGCAATAAGTGATTCAAAGCTTGGTTACTACTTTCATTTAGGTTCGGTATCTTAATCAATTGCTCAGACACCCGCGGGCCCAGCTCAGGTGCTCAATAAAGAGAGAAAGAAACCAAAAACCTGGCCAAAAAACCAGCAGTTACGCCCTCAGAGCTAAAGATTTTGTCTTGCTTGGATCCTCAACCAATGCTCCTGGAAAGCAGCAGTCAAGCGATCCAAAGATGAGTTGTATTAAGTAAATCTGCAGCACAAGAACTGAAAAGCAAGGATGTTTAAGGACTAAGGTATTCCTGACCCAAGCCATGGTATTTTCTATTGCTTCATGCATATGTTCTCCAAGGGGATCCGCCTATCCCCTCTTTTCCTTGACATTCCAAAGGCATCCCTGCTGGGCCCTTCAGTAAAGTAGGCACCGTGATCTGGAGAGAGCTTATTCATGCACCAGCATGGACTTGCCCTCCTCAAGGCTGACAGAGTGCCTGCCCTGCAAATCGCAGAAACAAACACGGAACCTCAGAACAGCATGGCTCCTTATCTGGACCTGTCCGCCTTTGGAGAACAGGGTGATTACAATGGGAATAGTGTTGTCGGCAGCTTGTCGACCAGAAAAGCGAAAGCCTGAGGCCATTCTTGGTGTGACACTTCCCACAATTCCATATTTTTTTAATTTAATAAATCTTTTTATTGAGGCTCATACAACTCTTATCACAATGCATACATACATCAATTGAGTAAAGCACCCTTATACATTCATTGCCCTCGTCATTCTCAAAATTCGCCTTCCACTTGGGTTCCTGGAATCAGCTCATTTTCCTTTTTTTCTCTCCCCCTCCCTCCCCGCTCCCCCCTTCCCCATGAACCCTTAATAGTTTATAAATTATTGTTTTATCTTACCTTACACTGCCCGGCGTCTCCCCTCACCCACCTTCCCATTTTCCATCCCCCAGAGAGGAGGCTACACATAGATCCCCGAGATCGGTTCTCCCTTTCTACACCCCCTTCCCTCCCGGTGTCGCCACTCTCACCGCTGGTCCTGAGGGGTCCATCCTTCCTAGATTCCCTGTGTTTCCAAATGCCTATTGCACCGCTGTGCATCCTCTGGTCTAGCCAGGTTTGCAAGGCAGAATTGGGATCATGATAATTGGGGGGAGGAAGTGTTCAAGAGGAAGGTTTTGAGTTTCATCGTTGCTACACTGAACTCCGAGTGACCCATCTCCTCCCCACTACCCCTCTGCAAGGGATGTCCAGCTGTCTACAGATGGGCATTGGGTTCCCATCACCCACTACCCCTCATTCACGGTGATGTGATTTTTTTCCCCCTGCCTTTGTTGTTTGAAACCTGGTCCCCTCTGCCCTTCATGATCACACATGTTGGTGTGCTGCTTCCCAATTCCATATTTCAAACAAAAATCCATGTGTATCTGTGGTGAGTGATTTTGATAACCTGAACCACATAACCATTGGCTCGTTGTACCACTTCAAACCATAAATCTAAGACTTGAAAGGGATTCAGAATCTATCTGGCCCAGAATGCTACCTGTACCTGGTATCTCCTCTGTAGGATTGTTGACTCAAATCGAGGCTCTACTTCATTGTGGCTGAAGGGCTCCGGAATCCCCAGAGGAGACATAGCTGGGAAAAGTCCACATTGGCACTCTCACTTATGTACACACTCGCCACAAGGAAACCCCGTTCGGTGCGGTGCAAAGCGCTGAGTGATGAAGGGGGAAAAGCAGTCGTGATGCCCAGCCCCTTCTATCCTTCTGCCCTCACACCTCTGGTCACCGGGCAGGGCATGCCTTCAGTGTCCATGTGTTCCTTCACCTTGGATACGGCCATAGCGGACGTGGTCTTGGACACTCCTCCTCTTGGGTCAGTTCATTTTTTTAAAAGAGCCTACCTATGCCAATGGAATCCTGGTACTGTCTGATAAGCACTGGACAGCTAATGACAAGGTTAATGGTTCGAACCCTCCTACCGCTCTGGCAGAGAAAGATGAGGCTGCCTGCCTGCAAATGCTATCTAGGGTAGCTCTGAATCAGAATCGACTCGGTGACCGTGGGTTTGGGCTTGGGAATCTATGCCAAGCACTGCCCTAAACCTTTACGTGATTTTCCATGTCTGCTCTGTGAGGTAGGGATCACTCAGGGATCGTGTCAGTTTTATACATATCTTGAACCAGTTCTTGACACTGGGGGGCCCGAGCTTTCTCTATTTGACTTGTCCTTACAAAGGGAGTCTGAAGTCAAGCGGGCTCTCAAAGTATGCTAAGCACCCACCTCCTCCCCCCACCCCCCAAAATGGGTGAGACTCGGTTACCGCCCCTGCCCCATCTCCAGCAGTGCTGTGATATCAATACAGGGTTTGGTGCTGTGATATCAATACAGGGTTTGGTGCTGTGATATCAATACAGGGTTTGGTGCTGTGATATCAAAACAGGGTTTAGGTTTTGGTTGGCTTGTTTCCTCCAAAGGCCTGTGAAAATGAACCAGACTTAGTTCCCTTCTTATCCCTGGCTACCTTGGCATCGAGTAGCCCTGATAGTGTAGTGGTCTCATGGTGGGCTGCTAACTGCAAGGTGAGCAGTTCAAAACCACCAGGCACTCCGAGGAGATAAATGGAGTTTTCTATTCCCATAAAGAGTGATAGCCTCAGAAATCCACAGGGGCCAATTCTACCCTGTCCTATAAGGTTGTGATGAGTCAGCATCGAACGGATGGCAGTGAGTCTATTTTTGTTTTGTTTCATTTTACCCTGAGGGCATAGTGGGCTAAAAATTGAGCTGCTAACCACAAAGTCAGATGTTCAAACCCACCAGTGTCTCCACAGGAGAAAGATGAGGCCGTAGGCTCCTGTAAAGATTCGCGGCTTCAGTGACCCACTGAGGTAGTTCTGTTCTGACCCAGAGGGTGCTCCAGGTCAGAGTAGACTGGAGGCCACAAGGAGGACCACCACCTGCTCTGGCAGGGATCACATGAGAAGGCCCTGGATTGAGGGGAGGGGGTGGGGAATGCAAAACAAAACGCAAAAGCATTCAAGACGCCAGCTTACCAGTGGATCAGAGACTGGGGGAACCACGGCCATCCTCAACCAAGCCCGTGGCCCTCAGTCACCACCCTTCATCTGCAACGGAACTCACCCCCAAAGCTCACTTCTCAGCCAAACGACAGTCGGTCTGTCGGAAGAACGATAACGCTAGGAGGGGCGCACACCTGAGAACCATGGACCCTCTGGAGCCGAAGGCAGCCCGTTCCCAACAGCAACGCTCAGAAGGATTAGGGAAGAAGGAAGGACGGAAACAGGAAACGAGGGGCGGAAGTGGGAAAAGTGAGGTTACAGGGAGGGTCTCAGACCATGAGCTGAAGCGAAATGCAGATGAACGGTTTGCTGGGACGTCACTGATGGTCTGCTCTGCCATCCTGTACTCAGGTCACAACCAAACGTTGGAAAAAGAGTGACGCCCTGACCTGGATTCTAGATTCTAGATTCTAGAGGAACTAGCCTTAGAAATCAAACCTTCTGCTTCCTGGGTCCTGATCATTGCTGGGATTTTTTAGGTTTGTTGTGTATTTAAAACCCAAACACGGTGGGGCGCCACCTCCTCCCCAGCCTCCTTTTCTCCCTGGGAACCATGGTCACGGTTCTGGTGAAATCCTCTCAGCACAGGCTGACACGAGTCACCATCTCTTTATAACTCCCAGACACTCTGCTCCCCTGGGGGAGAGAGTCAGCATGTAGTGCTTGAGGAAACCTCCCATGGAGCACTGGGGTCCTTGCTGTACTTAGTAAACCATCTACGCTACTGAGCACCAGGGTCTCCAGAGATGAGTAAGACGCAGCTCTCACAGGTCGAAGTCAAGTTGGAAATATGTGACATGATCGCTGTGCAGCTTAACGCGTGAGCCAGGTAGGCCATAATCAAAGGGATGCACTCCCGTTAGAGATCCCTTAGCCGGTGACCCTGAAGAATGAGGCGAGGAACTGATTACAAGGATCCACATGTGACCTCCTCCCTGGGAGATGGACGGCAGAGAAGGGGGGAAGGGAGACTCCAGATAGGGCAAGATATGACAAAATAACAATGTATAAATTACCAAGGGCACATGAGGGGGCGGGGGAGCGGGGAGGCAGGGGGAAAAAAAGAGGACCTGATCCAAAGGGCTTAAGTGGAGAGCAAATGCTTTGAGAATGATTGGGGCAAGGAATGTGCGGATGTGCTTTATACAATTGATGTATGTATATGTATGGATTGTGATAAGAGTTGTATGAGCCCCTAATAAAATGTAAAAAAAGAAAAGGAAAAAAAGAAAATGATTAGGGCAAAGAATGTAATAAATAAATAGATAGATAGATAGATAGATTTTGATCTAAAAACAAAAAAAGAATGAGGTGAGGAATTGCTACAGGAACGATTCCAGCTATCACCATCTGCGCGCTTCTTTGGGCTCGGCTCTGCAAATCAGGCTTGAAAGACACAGAACAACCATGCTTTCTAGAAGCAAGGATGTCAAGGTGCTGGCCTGTCAGCTTTGGACGTGTCATTAGGAATAACAAGTAGCTGGAAAAGGACACCCAGTTTGGTAGAGAAGAGGGCCGAGGAGGAGCAGGAGGGGAGTCCTCCGCGAGTCGGAACTGCCACAGAGCATGAAGACGGAGCTGGATCAGGCGGTGCTCTGTCCTCCGGACACGAAGTCCCTGTGAATCAGAGCCAGCTCCAGACTAACACCAACAAATGCGGCTTTATGCATCCCGGGCTGACAACATCCCTGTTTCACAGAAAAGGGAAAGAAAATCCAAGGCCACGCAGCCAAGGGATGGAGAGCCAGGGCTTGTTTCTTTTCCTTTTTAATGATTTTATTGGGCGCTTACATATATTGTAAGAATCCATACATCTGTTACATCAAGCGAAGTTTACAGATGTTGCTGTCATCATGTTCAAAGCATCATCTTTCTACTTGAGCCCTTACTATCAGCTCCTCTTTATTTCCCTCCCTCATGAACATAATCCGGTGTCAACTTGAGAGGATTATGAGTGAAGGGGTGGAGTCTAACCTGTCAATCAGGCCATAGCCAATGAGGCCTCTGTGTGGGCATGGCCTTCTCCTGAAGATTCTGGGAACTCTTGTCTTCCTCCTTGGAGGCGGGAGACACTCTCTCTCTCTGTTGACTCCTTGGGAGGCATTGCAGCTAACAAGACACATGGAGCTACACTAGTGCCCTGAGCTGGAGAAGCCACATGGAAACCCCTGCCAGCACTGAGATGCTAACAAGGCCACTGGATCTACAAGACTTCCCACCCACTGGCTTGTGATCTCCCTGCATTTGGCATCATTGCATGTGTTTCTTGAGTCTGAAGAGGGTTTTATAGATTGGTATCGGACATATGGGCTACTGTTGGACTTATGGACTTGATCTGGACTGGGCTGAGATGTTTCCTCAATATTCAATTGTTCTTGTATATAAAGCTCTTTCCTATACATCTATGAGTCTCCCTGGATATGTTTCTCTAGTCAACCCAGTCAACATACTCCTCCACCCTCCTGCCCTCATGAACCCTTGATAAATTTTATATATATATATATATATATAAATATATATATATATCACCACCCCCTGTATCCCTTCACCCACATCTATGTCATTCATACCCTTGGTGGGGGGTGGAATATATCCATCATTGCTATTGGTTCCCCCTTTGGCCCCTCCCCTCTCACCCTCCCCATACCCTCGTGGTATTGCTACTCTCATTACTGTTTCTGAGGGGTTTTTCTATCCTGGCATCTGTGTGTGGAAAGCACTTATCTGCACCAATGTACACATTCCGGTCTAGCAGGATTTGTGAGGTAGAACTGGGGTCATGCTAGTGGGGGAGGAGGAAGCATTAAAAACTAGAGGAGTGCTGTGTGTTTCGACGTTGCCATCGTGCACCCTGGCTGACTCATCCCTTCCGCGTGATCCTTCTGTGAGGGAATGGCAGAGGGAGCTCTTAACCCCAGGCCTGCTGTATCCAACTCCCATTCTCACCACACCACGTGGCCTCTCATAGGTTCATTTCCACCTCTGGAACCAGCAGCACTGCATGGGGAGGCACAGCCTTTTGGGCGAGAGGGGGCGGGGAAGGGGACGAACTCTGTTTGCATGTTCAAGTTCTTGATGACAAACAGACTATATTAGAAACCAACAGTAGCTCCAACTCATGAACATTGCGGAATCTCCAGAGTCCTGGTCTACTTGCGCTCCTCGGCGTGAGGTAGGGCTCATTCTAGGTGGGGGAGCACAAGTAGGAAAGCATCTGTTGATGGGCTCTCCATTGGACCAGCCCCAGCATGGGCATGGGAGCCCACCTTGCCCAGGAGGAATGAGTCACTTGGTCTCAGTCTGAGTCAGAGGCACCTGGTTAATGGTGCCAGACACCAGCATTCTGAGTCTCTGGTTTCTCTCTCTATTTCAGCTGTGGAGGATGGGCCTCAGAAGAGCCACTCTTTTATCCATGGAAGTCATACTCAGAAGCTGAAAACAAGGTTGCCTCTCCCGCCTCCACATCCCCTATCCCAACCTCTTCTACCCTGGCTGACTCACAATAATCAGAAATCCTTATGTTTCTTTCCTTTGCCCTAGAGTTGCTATGACCCACCGTGAAGAATGGGTTGCTAACAGAACATGTCAGGAATGGCAAATGAACAGAGAAAGAGAAGGGTAGCTAGCATTCATTCACCCTTAATGGCTCTCGGAAGTCTGGATCCCAGGAGAATTTGAAATGCTGTTCTGCATTTACGCCCTTTTGGTCAAGATTAGCCTATTAAAACCCTTGGATCAAACTGCTCAGTAATGGCAGTCAACCGCCATCCAGGTCTTCTGAAAATGAGGCAGTTGTTCTTAGAGAGGCAACACAGCCACTTCCGTCCTCTTCTTCCTGACTCCCCTCCTTCCTCCGCTGCTCCAGGGAAAGAAGCCAAACTCACTGCCATGGCGTCAATGCTGACTCCCAGCAACCTTGTAGGGCAGGGTATAAATGGCCCTGTGAGTTTCCGAAACTCTACAGGAGAAGAAAGCCCATCTTTTTTCCCGAGGAGCGACTGGTGGTTTCGAACTGCGGACTTTGAAGCAAACCCAAGCAAATAGGAACCAATTATACATTGGCTCGTGATGGGCAAGTTCTCATCGCACCCAGGCACTGCCCAACAAACCAGGAGGTAGACCAGAGGCACTGAGTGGGATGTTCCCTGAAACCAGGTCCCTCTATGTCCAAACCAAGGAGCCAAACTCCTGAGATGTTTGGGGGTCCTTCAGCAGCCTCTGCAGCTACTCTTTCTGTTGTTGCCAGTTTCATAAAGAGATCTACCGCACTCCTGTCTCTCCAATTCCTGTCGAATCAGACTCAGATGACAGAGTAGAACTGCAGGTTAAGGGTGTTTTAGACCCTTACATCTTTACAGGTACAGGCAATCTCATCTTACCCTTGAGGAGCTACTGGTGGGCTTGAAACGCTGACCTTGTGGCTAGCAGCCTGGTTCTCAGCCCACTGTGACATTGGGGCTTACTCTTCTGCCTTTAAAATCACACCCAACTCACTGCCATCAAGTCGAATCCGACTCCTAGTGACCTTCGAGGGCCAAACAAACCGCCCTGGTGGGTCTCTGAGACTGTCACACGTTATTGGACTAGAGAGCTTCATCTCTGTGACACACAGGCTGGTCCTCAGCCCACTGTGACACCAGGCCTCTCTCTCCGGCCTTGAATCGGGACTAATTCTAGATTCTACAGCACGACGGTAGGAAGTGAAAATGAGGTTGATCCTGTCTGCCAAGCACCAGGCCAAATGGTTGAACTAACGGAGTGTTTGTGGACGGGAAACCATGTGTGTGATGCAGGTGCCCCCGCAGGAGAGGACAGAGAGAGAATGGCACCTGGAGATGCCTGCTGCCCTGGGGCCACCTCCTGCAGGTGGTGGGGATGTCCTGAAGTGGGGTGCCCCTTCTGAGCAGTCCTCGGTCAGAGCACCCTTGACAAGCCACTCCAGCCCAGAGCAGGCTTTGGGAGGGGAGAGGGAGGCTGGAGACCTGCTGGAACTTCAGAAACCACAGGTGAGAAGAAAAGGAGAGAACTCTTTAGGCTGAGTCACCAGGCGGAAGGAGAGGTCAGGATGGCGGACAACCAACTCAAAGTAGTTGAAAAGGCCACCAGATTAAGTGCCCACAAGGCTCAGTGAACTGAAGATGACTCTTCAGAGAAAAGACACTTCCAAGAGCCAGATCTGGTGGACAATCAGGCTGGCTGGGGATTCTTTTTTTTTCTTCTTTAAAAACCTTTTTTCCCCCAGAAATAGAATAGACCCACAGAAATATGCTCAACTGAGTTTTGACAAAAATACAAAATCAATTCAATGGAGTAAAAACAGCCTTTTCAACATTTGTTGAAAATTGTGAGAGCAATGCACACATATAGGATTAAAAAAAAAAAACTCACTCTAAACTTCCCACCATATAAAACTATTAACTCAAAGTATATCAGAGTTACATGCAAAATTTTAAACCGCAAAATATAAGGGGGAAACAAGAAAAAATCTGCATCTAAGTTTAGTCAAAGAGTATTTAGACTTGAAACCAAAAGTACTAGCAATCTAGAGGGTTTGTTTTCCCACAGCCATTTGAAATTTTGCCAATCTGATTTTGAAATTGTAGCTGAATAAAGTATGGCAAGCAATTTAACTCATTTGTTATTTCCTGATTGTTTCATAATTATTTTACGATCAAAGACCACTCCACTGTCTGTTAAATAATGGCATGCAAATAAACAGTTTGAAATAAAAAAACTTTTAAAAAATGCTATATATATATCTCTCCATGTATATGACTATGTCCATTTTGTGTGTGTGCACACTATCTGTGTTATTATCTATTCATTTACAGATCTGTGTCACTATCTGGATATCTCCCTCTGTGTAACTATCTTTTCCTTACTCGTGTGTGTGAGTGCGTGTATGTCCACGTGTATCTCTGTGTTTGTCACTTATCTTCTCACGCTCACTCCATTTCCTCCCCTTGCCCCCACCCCTGCAGCCTCCATAACCGTCAAAGACTGCTTCCTTTGGTGTGAAAACCATTTTTCTTACTGTCTCCTTTATGTTTTAGGACAATGCTCTCCTGCAGTCTTCGTCTTCACGGGATTGACTAACTTGACTGAGCATAATGTTTTCAAATGTGTCCATGTCATGGGGCGTGGGGCCGTCTCATCATGTTCCCGAGTGACAGCTAATCTACCCTCGTGTGTGTGCACCAGGGCCAGGGAGGAAGACAAGGCCCTGTGCTCCTTTAAACGTGAGCCCAGGTGGTGTAGCGGTTACACCTGGGGCTGCAAACCAGAAGGTGAGCAGTTCAAAAACACAAGCTGCTCCACAGGAGACATGATGCTGTCTACTCCTGTTAAGAGTTAGAAACCCACAAGGGAAGTTCTACTCTGTCCTCCACAGTCACGATGAGTCAGAATCGTGTCAAGGGCAGCCAGTTAGATGTCCCATCTCAAAGGTTATTTGTCCATGCCTCCACAGACTGGCATTTCGGTTGTTGTTTGGTCTTTGGGCTTTTGTGTACAGTTCACTCTCCCTGCCATCGAGTCAGTGCTGACTCACAGTGAGCCGGTCTTTCTCCTGCGGACCTGCTGGTGGCTTCAAACCACCACCATGCGGATCGCGGCCCAGCGCCTAACCACGACGCCACCAGAGCTCCTCGGTCGTCATGAGATAAACATGGCTGTACATGTGTCTGTGCATGGGTGGTGCTCTATTTCTCTGGGGGGTGTATGACGAGGAGAGAGATTGCTGGCTCCTATGATATTCCTGTGTGTGCTTAAGTGCAGCGTCCCACTGTGCTCCACAGTGGCCGCGTGATTCTGCGATCCCCCCAGTGGTGAACGAGGGTTTCCATCTCCCCATCCTCTCCAGTTCTTTCTGTTTGCTTGCTTGGGTTTTCGTTTTGCCGTCAGGAGGAAGGGGAATCTCCTCGTTGCTGTCGCTGGCGTCTCTTTGTCAGCTCAGGGTCCTGAGCATTTTCTCAAATGAATGGTGGCCACCTGGATGTCATCTCTGGGGAATTGTTTGTTTGTATCTTCTGCCTATTTTTAAACTGGTTTGTTTGTGTGTTTATTATTGAGGTGTTGTGGCTTTCTATAGATTTTAGAGATTAGCCCCTTATCCAATATAACTTTGCAAGAAACTCTCCCCCAGTCTGTGAGTTCGCTTTTTACTCTTCGTGTACTCAGACAGCGTGTTTTTAGGAGGTCCCAGTCCTCTGTTTGGTCTTCAGCGGTACAGGTGTTCTTCATCCTGTTTGGGGGGGTGTTTTCACCTTGTATTGGGGGCCTTGAGTTTGTTCCTATTTTTTCACCCATGATCTTATAGCTCTAGGGTTTATATTTAGGTCTTTTAAAAAATCATTTTATTGGGGGCTCATACAACTCTTCTCACAATCCATACATAATATCCATTGTGTCAAGCACATTTGTGCATTCATTGCCCTCATCATTTTCAAAATATTTACTCTTCACTTAAGCCCTTGATATCAGCTCCTCATTTTCCCCCTCCTTCCCCATTTCCCCCTCCCTTATGAACCCTTGATAATTTATAAATCGTTATTATTTTGTCATGTCTTACACTGTCTAACATCTCTCTTCACCCACTTTTCTATTGTACAGCCCCCAGGGAGGAGGTTATATATAGATCCTTATAATTGGTTCACCCTTTCTACCCCACCTTCCCTCTACCTTCCCAGTATCACCACTCTCACCACTGTTTCTGAAGGGATCATCTGCCCTGGATTCCCTGTGTTTCCCGTTCCTATCTGTACCAGCGTACATCCTCTGGTCTAGCCAGATTTCAAGGTAGAATTGGGATCATGATAGTTGAGAAGAAGAAGCATTTAAGAATTAGAGGAAAGTTGTATGATTCATTGTTACTACACTGCACGCTGACTGGCTCGTCTCCCCGCAACCCTTCTGTAAGGGGATGTCCCATTACCTACAGATGGGCTTTGGGTCTCCACTCTGCACTCCCCCTCATTTACAATGATATATTTTTGGTTCTTTGATGCCTGATACCTGATCTCTTCGACACCTCATGGTCACACAAGCTGGTGTGCTTCTTCCATGTGGGCTTTGTTGCTTCTGAGCTAGATGGCCATTTACCTGCAATCCTTTAAGATCCCAGATGCTATGCTATGTCTTTTGATAGCTGGGCACCATCAGCTTTCTTCACCACATATTTTTATGCACACATTTGTCTTCAGCAATTGTGTCAGGAAGGTGTGCATCATGGAATTCCAATTTAATAGAACAAAATGTTCTTGAATTGAGGAAGTTCTTGAGTAAAGGTTCAATGTCCAACTGCTGCCTTAATACCAAACCTACAAATATATGCACATAGATCTATTTCACCATCATCCTATATAAATACATTCACATATGTACATGTCTTTATTTAGACCTCTATAAATGCCCTTTGCCTCCTAGTTCTTTCCTCTATTTCATTTGACTTTCCTCTTGTCCCACTATCATGCTCAGCCTTCATTCGGGTTTCAGTAATTTCTCGCAGTCACATTGCCCTTAATGACTCCCTACCAGGCCTCTCACACCCTCCTTGCCACTAATTTTGCATCACCTGCTGCCCCCTTGTGTATTTAGGTCTTTACTCCATCTTGAGTTTGTTTTTTTAAATGGTGTGAGGTGCAGGAGATCTGCTTTTGGCGGCACCGTTTGTTGAAAAGACTGTCTTCCCCATTCCGTGTGTTCCAGGGGCAGACCGCCTGCAGGGTAGCGAGGTCCCTGAACACGAGAGGAGTGAGTGCAGGATGCTGTGGGGAAAGTGGAGAACTCCACATTCATAAAAGAGCGGGTCTGATTGACGGACTGTAAAGACCCTGCAGTTCAGAGTCTAGATCTCAGACCTAACTGGAGCCTGAGAAGGCTTGCAGCAGGAAAGCCCTGGGGCCGGGGCAGGGGTGCACTGCAGACAGGGGAGCACCAGCATGCAGACTAGAGCTGGGAGCATGGGGCACGGGGTGGGTGGCCGGCGGGTGGCACAGTGGACGTCTGAGGACTGGGTGCACAGACCCTTCTTTATTCAGAAACTGCCCCCCACCCTCACCCAACTCAAAAGCTGCAGCCAAGGTACCATAGGATCTGGACCCCAGAGAGTCCTGGCCTACGTGCCTGCCCACACAGTGCCCGTCCCAAGGCTTCAGGATCTCCCCATCCGGGCACCTGGCTCGGCTTGCGCACTTGACTTTCTGCAGTGTCCATGGATTGGGAACTCTGACAATTGGGGCCAAGGCAACTTGTAGTCATGTTTCCTCCCTGAACCAGAGATGAGAAGACAGTGTAGACCAGTGGTTCTCAACCTTCATAATGCCATGACCCTTTCACACAGCTCCTCGTGTTATGGTGACCCCCCAACCGTCACATTACTGTCAATGCTACTCCATCACTGCCATTTTGCTACTGTTATGAATCAGGCAACCCCTGTGAAAGGGTCGTTTGGCCCCCAAAAGGGTTGCGACCCACAGGTTGAGAACCACTGGTGTAGACAGTGTGGAGAGGAAGAGCGAAAGGGAGAGGGAGAGGGAGAAGGGGATGGGGGGGAGGAGGGAGAGCCCTGACCGAGTATTCATTCCACACACCAGCGACTCCAGTATAACTTCCTCCCTGCCCTAGCCTCCAAGCTTCCCGGCAGCGCTGTGGATTAGGCTAATGTGGACGGGACTGGGCTGGCCAGGCTGGAAGGAGGTGCTGACTTCTGACTTCTCAACAAGGAAACCACAGCTGGAAACACCCTGACCTTCTGGCCTGCCTGGGCGGCATCCCAGGAGGCTGCCCCAGGATCCACGAGAGAGCTGGTTTGCAGGCACAAAGCAGAATGCCACTTAATTTCCACTGTGAGTTTGCATCTGCCAAGATCTACTCTTGCCAGAAGTGCCAGCCCATCCAACCTGTGTGTTTGTGAAGATTAAACAAGGTCCCTGGGGGTGGGGGATAGGGGTTGAGGGGTGGCTGGGAAGAGTCACTGACCACCTGGGGTGGCAAGGGTGGTCCCCAAAGCTGGAGCTGCCTGTCAACTTCCAGAACTGGAGTGGGAGCTGAGCCAAGCTGGCAGCAGAAGACCAGAGCCCTGACTCAGCAGGAGCCCTACCCCCTTCCACATTGTCCCAGGCCCCAGGTCACTCACGAAGCTGCACGTTCAAAGGATCCACGTGCTGCCGCCGCTGCTGCTGACAGTTAGGTCTCTGCTTTCTCAAACACCTGCAGGCCCACCTGGTGCAAGCAGGCTTCAGTCGTTTCCAGATGAAGGCAGACTAGGAAGAAAGGCCTGACAATCTATCCCCCAAAGCAGCCAGTGAAAAGACCTTCTAGACAACTCTCCCGGGACCAGGCAACGCTTCATTCTGTTATGCCAGGAGTCGGAGCCAACTTGACAGCAGTTAGCCACATCAACAACTGCGTCCACTTGGGTAGGGCTCTATCATCACATATGCAAGTTCCAAAAGTACACGTGTGTGCATCATGGGCAGTCCCTGTCCCGGGATGGGGACTGGAAATGGACCTCAAGGATGGAAACGTAGGCTCCTGGGCCATCCCCAGCTCTCTCCCTCTCTTGCTTCTGGGAAGGATTTGAGGAGTTGTTATTGTTGCTTTGCTCCGACCGAAGGAAAAGTACCATCCTGATTTTTAAAACAATAATCTGCTATTGCGCGTTGGGTGAACGTGTATAGGAAACTAAACTGCCGTTGAACAACTTTTACATAAAGCGTCCCGTGAAACGAGCGTCACTTTCCACGGTGTGTCGACGTGCTCCTTATTTCTGTTCTGGTTGTTCTGTTTCTAGAGTTCTAGTTTCCCTGGCCCGTTACCTCCCAACTTGGGTCTAGAGTCTCAGTCTCACAGAGAGGCTCTTCTTCGTGCAGCACAGCACACAAAGCGATGTTCCCTTCTTCAGAGCCCATCGGCTATTTTGCTCAAAGGTAACCACGGAGGCTAGTTCTAGTTCAAGTGTAAACATTGTCTCAGAAAGACAGTCTTGAGGAATCCTTTAGTGGCCGCTGGCCCAGTCACTCTGGACTTCTTGTTCCTCTCGTTCTCACAGGACCTTCATCAGAACGGCTGGGCACCGTCTAGTTCCTCTGAGATCAGGGTAGCGGTGGCTGTGTCAGTCCAGGTAGACTAGAGAAACAAATCCAGGGAGACTCATGTGTGTATAAGAAAGAGCTTTATATACAAGAGTAATTGAATATTGAGAAAACATCCCAGCCCCATCCAGATCAAGTCCATAAGTCCGATATTAGCCCATATGTCTGATACCAGTCTGCAAATTCCTCTTCAGACTCACGAAACACATGCAATGACGCTGAATGCAGAAAGATTACAGGCCAGTGGGTGGAAAGTCTTGTGGACCCAGTGGCAGTGGAAGCATCTCAGCACTGGCGTGAATCTCCATGTGGCTCCTCCAGCTCTAGACTCTAGTGTAGCTCCATGCGTCTTGTCAGCAGGAATGTCTCACAGGGAGTGAGTGTATCTGGCCTCCGGTGAGCTATTTATCTCCGTGGTGCCTCCAAATGAGGTCATCAAGCTGCCACCTGATTGACAGGCTAGACTCCACCCCTTCACAAGTTGACAGATTCTGTAACTGCCATGGAGGCTCTGCGTGGTCCTTGTCGACTGCTTTCAACTCTGCGTCTTCGACTGCCTCCTTTTCCTCTTCTCTGGACAAGTAGTTTCTGTGCGTCATCTTAGATGGTTGTTTGAAAGTTTTAGTAAATGCTACTCACCACACTAGGATGCAGGACATACATTTTATGATTTATAATCAGCCAACCAACTGAGTGGTCCCACAAGCCCAGAAAATCTATCCCATGAGGCGTTTGGTTATGTCCACGAGGCATGCACAACTGCATCTGCTACGTGCTTTATTGTGTGAACACAGAACCCAAACACGCTGCCTGGAGCTGATTCCAACTCCGGGCAGCCCTGGAGGACAGAGCAGAACCGTCCCTTTGGGTTTCCAACATAGGAGTGGACAGCCTCATCGCTCTCCCTTGGGGTGATTGGTGGGTTCAAACCACTGACCTTGCGGTTTGCAGTGCAGAGATACATCTGTAGATCGACATGCAGACACACCTCTATACCATTGTATGCACACATACCAGCATATAGTCTTTGGTGGCTGTTGCACCTATCCAAGGAGTCTTGGTGGCACGGGGGGTTAAGCTTGGGAAGTTGGCCGTCTGAATCACCAGCCACTCCACAGGCAGCAGCGCAGGCAGTGGGCTCCCGTGAATGTTTACAGCCTGGGAAACTGGACAGAATGGTTCTACTCGGCCCTGCAGGGCTGCCGGGAGTCAGCTAGGCTTGATAGCAGCTGGTTTGATTTTATTTTAAACCACGTGCATTTTAAATTAACGGCATGCCCTGCTCTGAGCCGGTGACCAGGAATTGGGTAGACATCTCTGGAAACCTGTCCCCTTCTCTTCTCACCGTGCTCCCTGACCCTTCTCCGGGCACGCTTTGTGGGGCGACTTCTGAGTCACTGGACCAACCCTTGTCTCAGTAGCGGATGAGAAGCTCTTCCCCCAGGCTTCTGATCAGCTGTACTTTAATTTGTAAAACAATGTCTTTTCTATCACATGATTTGCCTTGCCGGCTAGCGTGCCCCCACTTCTGCCTCATCCCCACGCCCCTCATTCCTTTCCCAAGGAATACAAGCCTTCCAGCTATTGACCTGGCAAGCAGAGAGACACCATTCTGGATCTGTTTGTTGCCGGGAAGTCGGCGGATAAATTGATGCAGCAGGTGAGCAGGGACCTGCCTTGCAGCCCCCAGGCAAGGCCCAGCTGGCGAGAAGCAGGGACGAAACCATATTTGCAATTAGCCGTTTGGCCAGAACCTCCGCGTGGTGTGTCTGGGGAGCACTTTCTGCAGGACACTCTCCCGATGTGCCCCCCCCTTCTTTGGCATCTCTCACCAGCCACTTGGCGTCCACCTGCCTCTCCTCCGCACCGGCCAGCACCAGCAAGCAGAAGGCGCGGCAAGCAGAGTCTGGAAGGGGAGGGACCCCCACACGGGCTCTCCTCATCCCCAGGGGTCCTTCTGAAACCCCCAGGCACATCTTGAGAACATACTCAGCAAGACACGTCGTTCAGCCTCTCCCCACAGGATGTTCTCCTCTTCAGACCGTGCAGCATTCTCAGCACGTCCCTTCTCGTCCTTCACCTAGTTAGTCCCACGGGCAGGAACTGAGTCTCACTGTCCCCAAAACCTCCTCGGCCAGCTTCACTGCAGTGTTTCCCTCGGGGGTGGGGGGTGGGGCGGAGACTGGAACCATCAGCAAATACCTATGCTTTATTTACCCTCCGTTGAGGGATGGGAGCTCTCGTGCAGAATGGTTACACATCCGGCTGTGGTCCGCATGGTCGGCAGTTCAAAACCACCAGCCGCTCCCCCAGAGAAAGACGGGGCTTTCTACTCCGGTAAACAGCTATAACCGTCTCAGAGACCCACAGGGAGAGTCTCTAAGAGTCTGCATTGACTCGACGGCAGTGAGTTTGGTTTGTTTTTTAAAGGGCTATATATCATTTGGAAAATGATGCGTTAGAACAAGGTGGGGAACTTGTGTGTGTTGTGTGTCTGTCTGTCTGTCTGTGCAGGGCAAAGGCCATTTGGATGTTTATAACACCATTCGAAGGCCGTACACGATGATCAACATAAAAATTAGCCAGCTGCATTTGGTCACACACCTAAGTAACTCACCCTTATCGTGACGGCTGGGTCTGCTGCTCCTTGTGAGGCTGTGGTGTGAGCTGGGGCTGGTGACATGGAGGCCCTGGTTCAGGGTCACTGTGGACCAGGGGCCTCCGGCACACTGTGCTCAACAGTGAGAAAACAGCCCCCAGGAGGTCCGGGAGCAGATGAACTCCGGGTCAGCTGAGTTCCCAGACAGTCGGCTCAGGTCTGCTCCCACAGCTGGCCACGGGCCGGCTCCGCTGGGCCACACCAGCCAACCCACCTGGCCCTGGCCTTTTAATCAGGAAGCACAGACGACGTCGTGGGTGTGGGTTTCCGCTACAGGGGCATGGGGGGGGGGCAGTGGTGGAAAACATTGGACTGCTGACCAGAAGGCTGCTCGTTCAAACCTACCAGTTGCTCTGAGGGGGAACAAGAAGGCTGTCTGCTTCCATGAAGACGGAGAGCCTGGGGAACCCTGTGGGCGGCTCGGCTCTGCTCCAACGGTTCCCAAAGCGGAGGACCCCACCCTGGGAGCAGCCCTAGAGAGCGCTGGGAGGATGGTAGGGATCACGAGGGTGGGGGTCTGTAAAAGCAAATTCCCATGCTTTATCCTGGACTATGGGCTATGGTACAAACATGTCCATTGCCTAGGGGGCACTGAGATTTTTGTTTGTTTCTTTCCTGAAAAGGGGGGCGGGCGGGCCAAATAAGTCTGAGAACCTTGGCCCTACTGGGCTTCTGTGAGTTGGAAACTACTTGATGACAGGGAGGCTGAGAGCCCTGTTAATCCTGAAGGCCCCTTTGTGAGACACCAGCTCTAATTTCACTGCCCGCCCCCACTCCTGTCTGCGCCCCGAGGGTGGAGCAGGCGTGGCTCAGATGCCTCCCGCTTCACAGCTTGTTCTCCTGCCCTCTGTTTCTGTTTCGTCCCCTTTGGAACAGGAGACAGATAACCTTTTAATAATCTGAAATTCCAATAAAAAGGCATCTGAAGAGTACACAGTGTTTGGGAAGGTTTTAGTATTGAGCGGACTTTAAAGATTTTCATCAGCCCTCTGATTTCTCTGTGTGCTTTGGGGAGGCTGAGAGGAGGCATCTTAGCGGAGTAAAAGGTCACTACCACAAGAGCTGCCTTTAGCTAAATAAACTTGACACAGTAGAGTTGAAAGCTCGTGATAGATATTAAACAAAAAAAACCAAACGCGTCGTCATCCAGACGATCCTGATTCACGGGGCTCTCGCTATAAGAGACTGCCGATCCAAAAAAATACCCACTGCAGCCGTCGGGTGGCCTCAGAGCCTAGATGGGGTTTCTGAGACTATCAATCTCGATGGGAGCAGACAGCCTCATCTTTCGTGTGTGGAGTGGTGGGGGGGGGGACGGGGGTTGAACTGCCCACCTTGAAGTTTGCAGCTCTGACTTCCATCAAGTTGATTGTGACTCACAGCAACTTTATATAAGGTCTGAAGGCCTCATCTTCCTGGAGCAGGAGGCGCTCATTGATTCTACATAATCTTGTACGCTGTTCTCTGCTATGATCCCACGTCTCTATTCTCAATCCTCTTTCCCCTGTAAATCTCTTCAAGCCTCCCCTGGCTTGGCAACCATGACTATTTCCACGACTGGCTGGTTCTAGAGCTTGAGTACCTATCAGAATTATCTGAAGAGCTTCTGAAAATACTTACTTCTTGGTCCCACCTCCTCGGTGTCAGATGCAAACACCTGGGGCGGTGTGCGGGAAAAGGTCGTGTGTGTGTGTGTGTGTGTGTGTGTGCATCTCACATCTTCGATGGTGCTCTGTTTTTTGTATATCACATGAAGGAAGCATAAAGTACCCGCTCAACTCACTTTCAGTGATCTTAAAGTGGATTTGTGGGTTCAGGTGCACGATATCTTTAAAGAACAACTTCCATTGCGTGAGCCAAAAAAACTAATTATCCTTTAGGATCCCTATGTAAGTTATCGGTAGAGCACATAAGAGAGCCAGCCCTAGGTACAGGGAATCCAGGGTGGATGATACCTTCAGGACCAAGGGTGTGAGGGACGATGCTGGGAGGGTGGAGGGTGAGTGGGTTGGAAAGGGGGAACTGATTACAAGGATCCACATGTGACCTCTTCCCTGGGAGAGGGACAGCAGAGAAGGGGGGAAGGGAGACTCCGGATAGGGCAAGATATGACAAAATAACGAGGTATAAATTACCAAGGGCACATGAGGGAGGGGGGAAAGGGGAGGGAGGGGGGAAAAAAAAGAGGACCTGATGCAAGGGGCTTAAATGGAGAGCAAATGCCTCGAGAATGATTGGGGCAGGGAATGTATGGATGTGCTTTATACAATTGATGTATGTATATGTATGGATGGTGATAAGAGTTGTATGGGTCCCTAATAAAATGTAAAAAAAGAAAAGAGGAGAAAAAATGATTAGGGCAAAGACTGTACAGATGTGCTTTATACAATTGATGTATGTATATGTATGAACTGTGATAAGAATTGTATGAGCCCCTAATAAATTGTTAAAATTATTAAAAAATTAAAAATAAATTTTAAATATAAAAAACAAAAAAAGAGAGCCAGCCCTGGTGGTGGTGGTGGTGGTGGTGGTGGTGGTGGTGGTGATGGTGGTGGTGGTGGTGGTGTGGTTATGCACCGGGCTGTGACATGCAAGGTCAGCAGTTTGAAACCACCAGCCGCTTCAAAGGAGAAAGATGAGGCTTTCTACTCCAATAAAGATTTACAGCCTTGCAATCCTATGGGGACAGTTCTGCTCGGTCCCACAGGGTCACTAGGAGCTGGAATGACAGTGAGGAGTTGTGTGTGTGTGTGTGTGATTGTTTTTTCATTTTAGAGAACATAGGAATTGATTTGTAATCGGCAAGCAGAGACCACCTGATCCTTGGTGGCATAGTAGTTAAAGCTCTTGGCCACCAATCCTGAGATTGGCACTTCAAACTCACCAGCCGCTCCATGGGAAACAGATGTGGCCGTCTGCTCCCAGAAGTAGATTCAGCCCTTGAACACCCCCAACCCCCCCACCCCCCCGGAAGCCCCCTTGGTCCAGTGGGGCCACTAGGTGGCACTGGACTCAAGACAGCAGGTGTTTTTGGTTTAGATCTCTGCAAAGCTTGTCCTGTTAAAGGTTGAAAGGGTTGTGGGGGAAAGGAGAGCCCACAACAAGTCATCACGGGTCCGGGAGGCACAATTGTACGGCGATACTAAGTAAAGATTATAGTGACGTCATAGAGAGCATGAGAGACAGAAGAGAGATTAAAGTCATGGAGTCAGACACAGTTCATGGTAGCATGCTCACCTCAGCCCCGCTTGGTGGTCCTTGTGGGGAGACCTGAGAGTAATAACAGGAGCCAGCTTTATGGCTAGCCAAGGCATCTCACTTTAAGGGGGGGGGCATGAGTACAGGTAACCACTCGTCACAGGAAGGGGCAGTACAATAGGCATACACGTCACAGGAAGGGGATGTACGACAGGCATAAGCTTGACAGGAAGGGGATGAGCTAGGGGTGTGCCCATAGGAATGGGAGGGACTAGAGGTATACATGTGACAAGATGGGCAGACCCTAGATTCATGATGGCGGCCTAACCTTGGTCTCCCTTGGGTGGCCTTGACTTCTCTTGGGTCTCCTACAAGGAAACAGATAACTACTATCCTTATCAGAAGGGAGTGGGTCCTACTTGTTGTTGGATAAACAGTGGTGACTGCTTGCTCTGGATGGCTGATAACCCTTAGGGAGAATAACCCCTGACCTATGTCTGGTGACCTCCAAGTGTATAGTCATTGGCCATGTGTAGCAAGCAACTACGTTTGGCATATATTTGGGGGAGACAAGTTGGGAGAAATCCTTCTCTTTGCCACAAGGTAGGGAGGCAGAACCTGAGTTTGTAACAAGCTTCCAGGGGATGTTGAGATGGTAGCCCCATGCTGCACAATACGCTTCTTCCGTCAGTGTAGACTAGACAACAAGCAAACAAAATCCCCTTGTTTCCGGGTCAATTCAACTCAGAGCAGCCCTGTGAGAGAGAGCGGGACTGCCCTGTCAGCTTTCCAAGGCTGCCATCTTCCTGGACACGGACAGTCGCCTCTTTCTCCCAGGGAGGAGCGGGAGCGGGAGCGGGAGCAGGGGAGGAACTTCAACACTGACCTCTCGGTTAGCAGTGGAGTGCTTAACTGCTGCACAACCAGGGCTCTTTCTTAGCAGTATCGGGCATGCCCCAAGTCTGGCTGTTGCTGAGTTATAAGGAACAGTGCAGAGGCGAGGGGCACACACGGGGCTGCGGGAGACGGGGTGTGGGGTGGATGGCACATATCCCGCTGGGAGGTGAAAGAGGAGCCAAGGAAGACCATGCTGAAGCAAAGATGTTTCTGGGAAAAGAAGGGTTTTCTGAGAGAGGGGGTCGGGGGGGGGGGATTCTCTCCAGATGACTGTGAATTTAGACTTCCAGCCTCCAGATCTCTGAGAAAATCATTTTTTCACTGTGAAGGCCACTCACTAGTAGCATTTACTATTGCAGCTGCCGTGGGACGGCCATCCCCCCACCGACGGCACTCTGACCTTTGGTCACTTCCCGAGTGTGAAGTGGGCCCGTGGGGTTCCCAGGTTGCCGATATCTCTGGACTGGAGTCCCCAGCACAGCCTGGAGCTGAGCCATCCCCCTGGCGTCCTCTGACCCAGGAGATCAGGCCCTTCAGCAAGAACCACTCGCTGGGAGCTGGAGGCTCAGGCGGCCACCACGAAGCCACGTCTGAAGGGTGGCCCTCATCTTTGAGATGGGTAAACCAGACGTGGGGCTGACCTCGGACTCCCCAGAAAGGAGGGCGTGGGGGTCACTGAGATGGTACGCTGGGTTGCTTTCTATTTGTAAACAACAGACACCTGAGATTAGAAGTCACAGGTGTGGATCCAGAAGGGCTAAGGAAACATCTCAGTAGGGCATTCCTCAGCATGGCCTGGACTCCCACGGAAGCTGGCTCTTTGGCATGAGACCATGACTGCTTCCAGACCCGTCCAAGTCACTGCTGAGCCATCTCCAGCTTCCTGGGGAATTTCTGGTGGTTTGAGAAGATACTATGAAGGTCGAGGGAAGGTGGGAGGTGAAGGGGGAGGAAGGGAGAACTGATCGCAACCATCGACCTATAACACCCCACCCCCCGAGGGGGACGAACAACAGAAACACGGGTGAAGGGAGACAGCGGAGGTGTAAGATAAAAAAAACAATGATATTATATATCTGATTGATCAAAGGTTCATGGGGTTTGGGGGTGGGGAAGAGCTGACACCAAGGGCTCAAGTAAAAAAATTTATGGAAAATGATGTCAACATATGTACACGTGTGCTTGATACAATTGATGTGTGGACTGTTGTAAGTTTAAAAAATGACAGTCAACCCTGCAGGGGCCGTCAAGTGCTGCCCTCGTGTGGTCGCCTGAAGGCGCGCAGGGAAACCATCTGTGGATTCCATTAGCATCTGGTGTCTCTGCACCTGCGAGCACCCTCCTGCGCTCCGGTTTTGCACACTGGGGGCTGGAAGGTGGAGGATTCCATTGCTTAGACTCATGTCCAGTGAGAGCACTGAGCCTGGCAGCCAGGCATCTGGGGGGACTTGGAAGACAGGGGTGAGCCCGACTCAGCATCTGTAGCTTAGCTTCTCATGGAGAAGAGCGTGGGCATGACTGGCTTTCCCGTGACAGCTTCCCAGTCCCGGCCGTTCCTGTCATGCTGGGTTCCTCCCTCGGTGCACCGGCTACCCCACAGAGACCATGAAGCACACCCGGGCCCCCACCAGTCCCCCAGCTGGCCTGCTGGTGGTCAAAGAGGCTGTGCTCTCACGGTTCCGAGGTGTGGCTTTGGAGCTAGTTCTGAAACATCTATGTCCAGAAGGTCGCTTCACGTGCGCCCCTCTCCTTCAGCAGAGCCGATGGGCCTCCAGGGCACGGTGGCAGCTCGGAATGCTGTCTGGAGCCTACACTCAAAACTCACTGCCCCCGCGTGGATGCCGACCCTTAGCATCCCTACAGGACGGGGCAGAACTGCCCCTGTGACTTTCTGAGACTGCCCTTGTCTTGTCTGTCTCCCGAGGAGCAGTTGGTGGTTTTGAACTACTGGCCTTGCGGAGAGCAGCCCAATGGGTAAGCCACGATGCCACCATAAGTGAGCTCAGTTCAGGAGCAGACTCCACGCTGTTCCTTGGTGGCCAGAGAAGTCTTCTGTTAGCATGGCCATCATTGTTAAGGGCCGGCGGGTTGGGTCCGACACGGGACATCTCAGGTGTGCAGAATCCAACAGCCTATGGGTGTTTCAGGGCTTCCAGATGATCAGAGGTTCAGGTCTCTCTTCCAAGGCACCTCTGGGTGGGTCTGAACTGCCAACCCTTCAGCCAGTGGTCAGACACCTACCTATTATTCACTCCTCAGGATTCCATCCATAGCATAGTATATATGCATTGCGAGGGGGGAGGGAGCTGATACCAAGGGCTCAATGGAAGGTAAATGTCTAGAAAAGAATGAAGGCAGCATATGTCCAAACATGCCTGATTCGATTGATGTATGGATTGTGATGAGAGTTGTACAAACCCCCAATAATATTTTTAATGTAGTTTGAAAGTTGTTGTTTTTTTTTAAAAAACCTCGAAGTCCTGGCCCTACAGTTGAATCCACCTCACAATGACCCTATGGGACAGAGTAGAACTGCCCCTGTGGGCTTCTGAAACTAACTCTGTAAGGGAGGAGAAAGCCTTATCTTTCTCCTGCAGAACAGCTGGTGGTTTTGAACTGCTAGCTTGTGGTTACCAGCGCAATACATATTAAGATTTTTAAGTTATTAAAAAGTCTTTTGAAAATCCTGTTAGGGCTCCTGGGCTCCCTCCCTGAGGTCTTAGTACCTGCTTCTCCCCCACTCCGCTGAGAGGAGAGGAAGCAGGTGGGTTGTTGGCCAAAATAGAAGTGTCAAGGCCCTGCTCTCTCAAACGCTGGCTGCAGTCTCAGTGAATTCACGGGGACAGGACAGCACATTCCCAGAAAGGGAAGAACCGGCGAAGTGCAGCCAGCAAATGGGAAGCTGAGGAATGGCTTCCCTCCCCCACCTTTAAAGATGCTCCTAGGAAGGTCCTGTACTGTGCCACACGTCTGTCCTCAGAACACTGATCCGTCGTCCTACCGTGATGCCAGGTAAGTTGGGATATCATCTTGAGACGGACGATTCCCAGCATCCAGAAGAAGGGGGTATGTTTTTTTGATATTGTGCGCCCTTTAAAAGCCAAACGTGATAACAGCTTTTCAAACGGCAAATGATAAGGCGGCTGAAGAGCACTGCTGTGTGTGTTCCTGGTTCTAGTGGTCACCAGGCTGATGCCTGCTGATGGCGACCCCTTGTGGGCCAAGGCGGAAGCAACACCCAAGACCCCACAGCCCAAGGATCTGGCAGACCAGTGATGGAGCAGTATGGGTCTTCATGTGTTTGCACAGGAGAGACAAGAACACGTAGGAATGTCACAGGAAAGGGCCCCAGAGGGAGAAAACAGGCCAGCCTTTGACAGGGCAGGCGGCTTCTGGCTCTGACCTCACAAGGAGCCATTGTTGGGGTCATGGGACCCCTTCTAAGCTCCTGGCCCTGGAGGTCGGGCCCTGCATCGCCACCAGAGTCGGCCTCGGTGCTTCTTGGCAGGATGGTTTTCTGTCTGTTTTCTTCCTGCTCTATTATTTTTTTCTGCATCTCTTTACTCTTCTTCCTTTTCCTCCTTTTTTATTCCTTTTTCATTCTTTGCGCATTTCTGCTGCCCATTTTTACTATTTACTTCACTTCAATGTTGCCTTTTCTTATTTTGCCTTTTCTCCTCTATGTTCTTTTTCCTCAGTTCCCCTTCCCGTCGCTCATTTCCCTTTTACTCCTACTTCCCTGTTACTTTGCTCTGTTTTTCCTTGTCATCATTTCCGTCTTCTCCGTTTTCTTCTTTCTTTTTTCATTTGGTATTCTTAATCTTCTCGTCTTTTCTTTGGTTGATTCTAGTTTCCTTCGTCTCCTATTTTTCTTTTTAGATTTAGTTGGCTGGTAATTGTTTTCATTTACTTTTCATTTCTCCCGGGCATCATATTTTGCTTCCATTGTGTGTGTGTGTGTGTGTGTGTGTGTGTGTGTGTGTGTGTGCGTGTGTGTGTGTGTGTGTATTCAGTTGACCAGGGGTGACTGGCGAAGTGACTTTGCTTTGAGGTAATATGGACCAAGCTTCTCAGCAGCATTTCCCAGTGGGGTCCTCCCTCAAGCCCAGCAGTAAGTTGGAGAGTCTGCAGGACCTCCCAGCCATCTGCTGAGGGGGGCGGAGATCCAGGTCTATAACAACCAGCTTCTCGAGCCGGAGAACTTGGTGAATCACAGGTGAGTTGTGAGGTCATTGACTAAAACCCCCCAGCCTCTAAAAACAGACCCCCACAGTGTAAAAAAAGGTGAAGGTTTGGCGCCTTGCCAGCATCGTTAAACTGTGTGACGTGATGGAGACTGAGAAAAAAAAAACTGCCCTTTCTGGAGCAAGCCGCAGCCAGAGCACGGTGATGAGGAGACTCTCAGGGCAGCCATGAGTGCCCCAGCTGGAGGCTAGAAGGGTCCAGACTGTCTGCCTCTCTCCACAGAGCCCAGCAGAGATGGCGATCTTTCTCCTCAGCATGGCCTCCAAAATGGCTGCCACCTGGGAGACCACTGCGCCCCCTCCTGGCCACCTGCAGAGATTCAACTGGGGTGTTTTCCCAGGGGGGACCTTCTCCCCTCCCCAACTTTCTCTGCCTTTCTTTCCCTTTTCCTTTGGGACAGTGGGAGAGGGAAGATGGGTCTTTAGAAATAAGAGAAGAAAAGTGAGCAGAGGCCCCGTGGCGACTGGTCTTACTGTGCAAAGGGAATCCCCTCCTGGTTCAAAGCCTCAATGCACTTACCAAGAAGGTGCAAGGCTCAGATGTTCGAATCCGCCCAGAGGCGCCTTGGAAAAAAGGTTAAGGAGTGATTGATCTACTTCTGGAGAGTCCGCCAGTGAAAGCCCCGGGGACCCCCTGCCCACCGTGAGCAAGGCCAGGAGCCAGGATAGAAAATAGGGACACGATGGTCACTGGTGAGGTTGTGGAGCGAGCAGAACCCTTGCCCTTTGCTGGTGGGAAGGGAGACTGGCACAGGCACAGTGGGGAAAAGTTATGCTCAAAAGACCATCTGCCCCGGCAAAAGCAGTCAGACTCACAAGGCGAGGCGCAGGAATGTCCGTGGAAGGCTGTGTGTCTGTCCGTACTGCACTCTTCATGGGGGTCAGCGGGAGCAACAACGGGCTCTAGATCCCCACGACAGACTCTGACTCAGAAATGAAGTCCCAAGGACAGCCCTGAGAAGAATGGGGTTTCCAGAACACTTCGTTGTGCTCATGTGGAGCCTGCTGACGAACCAAGAAGAGGCAGCTGCGAGAACAGAACAGGGCATGTCGCACGTTTCAATCAGGAAAGGTACGTGTCGGCGTTGTATCCTCTCACCGCGCTGAGCACATCATCTCGGCAGACGGAGTATATGAAGAGGAAGGTTTATTAACAACCAACATGCAGACAATACAACCTTGCTTGCCGAAAGTGAGGAGGACTTGAAGCACTTGCTGATGACGGTCAAGGATTGCAGCCTGCAGTGTGGATCACAACTGAATGTAAAGAAAACTGAAATCCTCACCACTGGACTGATAGGTAACCTCGTGATAAAGGGAGAAAAGGTTGAAGTTGTCAAGGATCTCATCTCGCTTCAGTTGTCAAATCAAGCCTTGGTTTCGTTTCAAAGACTGATCCGCCATCAATGTTCATGGAAGCGGCATTCAAGAGAAGAGGAGATTTGTTGCATTGGGTAAATCTGCTCACAAGACCGCGTGAGAGTGTTGAAAGCAAGGCTGTTGCTTTGAGGGCTAAAGCGTGCCTGACCCAAGTCATGGTCCTTTGTCAAGTGCCTCGTGTGCATGTGAAAGTTGGAATGTGAATAAGGAAAATTGAAGAATTGACGCATCAAACTATTTTTAGACACAGAGCTATTAAAAATTGATGTGTTTGATTGTGGCGCTGTCGAAGACTACTGAAAGCACCACGGACAGCTAAAAGGACAAACAGAGCTGTTGGAAGACGTACAACCAGAGTGCTCCTTCGAGGCAAGGATGGTGAGACTTCATGTCATGTACTTTGGACATGTTGTCACGAGAGGCCCGTCCCTAGAGAAGGACATCGTGTTTGATAGGGGGGAGGGGGAGACAGGATGGATCGTCACAGTGGCTGCAACAGTGGGCTCCAGCAGGAACAATTGTGAGGCTGCGCAGTGTTGTGTTGTGTTGTGTTGTGTTGTGTTGTGTTGAGCATGGCGTCTCTGTGGGTTGGAGCCCACTCAATAGCTCCTGACAACAAGTGTGCCCCGGTGGGGGAGTGGTTGCAAATTGAGCTGCTAACGACAAAGTCAGCAGTTCAGAAGCCCCAGCCGCTCTGTGGAAGAAAGATGAGACATTCTACTCCCATAAAGAAGTACAATCAGAAACTCTTGGGGGCACTGTGACTCCGTCCTATAGAGGCGCTGTGAGTTGGAATTGAATTGATGGCAGTGAGTTTGGTTTGGGCTTGATGGTTAGTGGGAAGTGCCTGTAAATTAGCAGAGGGTGATTCTTCACTCTTGATTTGACTGATTTCGACTCTTGGCTGTGTGTGTGTGTGTGTGTGTGTGTGTGTGTGTGTGTGTGTGTGTTTCAGAACTTAGAACTAGAAGGGTTTCTTTTCTACTTAGAAACTGTTGACTCTGTAAGTTTATTTTGATGTCATTATTACAAAAATATCAAGCATACACAACAGTAGAGAAAAGAACAATTGTCTTCATGTGCCCAACACCCAGCCTCCCAAATTATAACCACTCAGCTCCGCTTTATATTTTGAAGCAAACACCAGGTTTTATATCTTTTTATCCACACATATTTCAGTATGAATCTAAAACGTAACCACAATGACCATGAATCACATAAAGAGCTAACAAGAAAGACCCGAACACTACTCAAGAGCCATGTGATCAGTGGTTCGAACCCACCAGCTGTTCTACAGGAGACAGATGAGACATTCCACTTCCCGAGGAAGGATGGCGGAGGCACTGTGAGTTCGACTAACAGCACAGGGCTGTCTGCTCTTTTTTGTTTTAATCCCTTATGTTTTGTGAAAGTGCAATGGGAGAAAGGCTGAGCTTTTCCCTGGGAAGGAAACTTCCCAAGGCAATACCAGTCATCAGAAAGCGTGTCCATGGGCCCCAGGATCCCAGCCCCCTTACTGGGACCCTGGGGGTGTAGCTGCATAGCGGTGTGGGTTCCCACTGGGGTTTCCCAATAGTTGGGGCTTCCTCCCTGCAAACACCACTGGCCTTCCATCATTCCGGGGAGACCCTCACCCATGAGGGTCAGGTGCTGAGCCAGCCACCAGGGGGCCCCCAAGGAGCATCTCTGAGAAGGCCAATCGGCTTCCTTCAGGATACCAGGGCCAGATTCTGACAGCAGGGAGATCAGATGAGATGCCCTAGAGGCGGCACATGCTGTAGACCCTAACCCCTCTCACCTGTGGCCACCTCATTCAGGATGGGTTTTCTTGGTTGTGTTCATGAGACCGGATCAGTGGAGTGTGGGTCGGCATCAGTCAAAGACATTGGATCAGTGCAAAAAGAGGAGATGAGGGAAGAGAGATACTGAACCACGTGAAGACCTGGGAGCAGAGGCTCAGAGAGACCAGGCCCTCCCTTCAGAGCTGACACAGATAGAGAGAGCCTGGTCCTAGAGCTGCGCCCTGAATTGGGGCTTCGGGCCTCCTGGCTGTGAGAGAATCCGTGCCTGATGAGTAAAGGCACCACGGGTGGCATTTCTGCTAGGGTGGCTCTGGGTCACTAAGGGAGCCGACAGCAGGAACCCGGGACTCACTGCCCACCGCAGGCTGGAGCCCTGAAAGGGATTGGAAGTTCTCAGAGTTCCCCAACCCCCAGGCCTTCTTGGGGCAGAGGACCAGGGGGAGGTTTCTGTGGGGAGTGGGCGTGCTAATCCCCCACATGTGCTCACCTGGGTGGCCATGACTGGTACCCAACCCTTGGACTGTCATAAGTAATGATGGATGTACATAGGTGTGGAGGTGTGGTGCAGTGAAATTTCTAAATATGGTTCTTCTGCCCACACCCCTTTCTGGGTTGACTAGAGAAACAAATTCATTGACACTCACAGATGTGTAAGAGAGAACTTTATAACAAGAAGTAATTAGGCATCAGTAAAACATCCCAGCCCGGTCGGTCCGGATCAAGTCCGTAGTCTGATATCAGCTGGTGGGTGGGAAGTCTTGTGGACCTATTGGTGATGGAAGCATCTCCACGTGGCTCCTCCAGCTCCAGAGTGTGTCTCCTCAACAGGAAGATGAGCAGACAGAGTGTGTGGTCCACCTCCAGGGAGAGAGAGAGAAGCTCCCAGAATCCTTTGGAGAAGGCCACACCCACAAGGAGGCATGTCAGGCTGTGCAGGCTAGTAACTACCACAAATGCCTACCAAAAGATTGGGTGGGGCTATGCAAATAGGGCACAGGTAGCACTAACAGAGGGGATTGGTCAGTTTTTGTTACCACCTCGCCCACTGCCTATAGAGATGAGCCGTCGTTGAAGCAGCAGCAGAGAGGGACCCCGAGGACCTTGGAAGAGCCTGTCCAAGGTCTCTGTGTGAAGGGGGGCTCCCAAGACCAGATGTGTCACAGACCATGGCACGGAGACTCAGGAGCAGCGCCAAGGCTACGGGGTACCTTCTCCTTATCCAGACCGGGCGGGCTTCCTGGCCCGTGGAGGCCAAGGCCAAGGGGACCATGTGGCTGAGAGGCTGAGAGCTGGAGAGAGGCTTGGCTGCTGGCTGAGGAGACCCATGACTGTGCCCTCACAGTCTGCTGATCCTGACTCGTGGTCACCCACTGACTTGCCTGATAAATCCCCTTCGCCGCGAGTATGGCCTGCGAGTTGTGTGTGGCCACTGCAGCGAATGATCTAAGCCAGCACAGAAGAGTGCATGGTGGAATGGGTGGTGTCAGAACAGGTAAAGATGGATGGACTTGTCTGACCCTGGCTGGGTGGCAATTGGGAAGCCAGAGGAGGCCAGCTATGCCCACCCCACGCTGGTGATTCCGGGAGGTTCATGGCAAGTCACGTCCCTTGGAGAGGACCCAGGACTGGGAAGCTGGACACACAGGTTCTCCATGTGGCCTCTAAGTATCTCTCCAACTCTACACCACTCTGCGGGATCATTCGCCAAAGCACTGAGGTCTCTCCCTGCCCTGTTACAAGTTGCGATGGACAGACCAGGGCACAGAAAAGAGAGTGTTTGAAAGACCTGCAGTGACAGATCCAGTTCTCGACGAAGCTGGGCCGTGCCGTCCTGAGCGCCCAGTGACGCCGAGGCCATGCCGGCAGCAGGATTACACAGAAACAAGGAATTGATGAAAACTACGGTGACTTAATTGAGGAAGGAGAACAACCCTCACTTCCGATGACACGCGCGTGTCGACATCTGAATCTGTTCTAGGACGGTTCGTATAGAACAGGGGAACACAGCAAGACAAAGATGCCAGACTGTTTTTGCCACAATTCAGCAGATGATTGAGGGTTATTCAAACAAAAAAAGAAAAAGTTATTCCAGAACTCTCATGTGTCTATTAAGCACTCCCAAAAAGCTCTTTCACATATTGGACACGCAGGATTTGTGTACAGTAAAGTTGCTCTTCCCAAGGATAGATTTGTGCCCCTTTCAGACACCCAAGCTTCCGTTGTGTCACCAGGTCACCCCCACCTGCCTTCGTCACCACAAACGCGGGGCCATCACCCTTTGGCTCACGGCCCTGAGGGCACTGGTCCCAGGAGGCACCGCTTCAGGTCCTGGCAGGGTTTCTCAATGCACAGCGTCAGGGCCAGCCCCGCGAGGAAGGTCAGGAGGCAGTGTCCGGAGAAGAGATAGAACTGGAGAGAGAGAAAGAGGGGCACAGTGGACACAGCTTACTCCAAGGTTTCTCTCAGGTCTGGGCCCTGCAGTCCAGCATCCTGGCCCCCGGGAACAGATCTGCAGTGCACGCTGCCCCGTATAGTCTCCAGGAGACCCAGCCCTCTCCCTCGCCCACAACAGTGCACCAAGACTAACCCTAACTCACTGCCACCAAGTCGATACCCGCTCAGCCACCCTAGGACAGGGCAGAACCCCCTCTGCGTTTCTGGAACTACAAAGCCTGTCTTTCTCCCGTGGAGCAGCTGGTGGTTTTGAACTGCGGACCTTGAAGTTAGCAGCCCAACACATCCAGTACACTACCAAGACTCCTTACACCAAAACTACTGGGGGGTAGGGAAGCTTCCTATCTGCTTTGTTTCTCAAGAACAGGTTCTGGCTGTAGAGCGTGCCTGCTCACCATGTTGGGGTCCGTGTAGTGGAGGAGGGTCTCCTGCTGCCCATTGTAGAGGAGGATGAGGAGAGGGTGCACCAGATAGCCGGCGTAGCTGACGCGGGCCAGCAAGGGCCACGCGTCCCAGGACAGCACCCGCTTCACCACACCTGCCGGAGGGACACAGGGCCTGGTCCTCGATGCCCCAAAGCCCCCGGGGGCCTCCACTGCCCCTGTGCTCCAGGCCCCGTCTCCCAGAGAAGGCCTGTGTGCACGGTGTGCCCGTGTGCAGGAACATCGCAACCCCCTCCCCCCACAGCAGGGACGCCAGGCTGCTGGGACCCCAGACCCGCCCTCGGGAGAGCCCGGTCAATAGAAAAGGATGTGGTGGCTCATCCAAGCAAGGGTGAAAATGAGGGAGACCCTCCCGGAGAGAGATTGACACGGCAGCCCCAACACCCTGTGCTACTGCACCAACGACCATGAAGAGCTAGAGGGCTGGGCAGTGCTCTGGTCTGCTCCCTGCAGGTCACAGCAGTCACCAACAACCACAATCTGGACTTTTCTTTCCCCAAAGTCCGAACCAAACACCACCAGCGAGTCGCAGCGGGTCCAGGCCGCCTCACAGAGATGCCACGGGACGGGGTAGACCTGCCCCCATGGGTTTTGGAGACGGATACTGTTTGCCAGATAGAGAGCCTCGTCTTCCTCTCTCAGGAGGACTTGGTGGTTTCGAACTATTGACCTTCCAGATGGCAGCCCAGCTTGGAACCACTACGCCACCAGGGCTCGGCGCGTACTGAATTCCGTCAGGTGAAGACATGGAGGTGCAGGAGGCTGAGAGCAGACTGGTGCCCCGACTCTCGCCCATTCTGACTTTTCCCCCTGGAGACATTGCCCTCTCTGAGGTCTTCCTGCAGGGCGAGCAACGTTCCCGGAACCGTCACTTGTACGCAGACCAACAGGAATGTCCCACGCGGGAAAAGTAGGAGACAAACCAAGAGCTGGTTCTGATCCGCTATCACCCTCCACCCCAGCAGCACCAAGCCCCTCTGCTACACCTTGTGTTTGCACATCTGCCACTTCTAAAGGAGCCGGTTGAAGCGCAGTGACTGCACCGTACCTCCATAGCCCTCCTGACACGCAAGGATGATCCAGCCCACGGCCGCCGCCCACACGGTCCGGTGCAGGGCCTGGTAGGTGGCGGCGGCCGCTGATGCCCTGTCAGAGGGGTCGTCCACCACGTAGGCCAGAGTGACCACGACGAAGAGAGCCGACAGGGCGCATGTCCAGCCCAGCAGAGCCTGCCCCTGCCGGAGAGGAGAGGGAGAGGGGGGTCAATGCCCCGTGAGCCCACGTGGGTTTACCCGCTTCTCTGGGCTCTGACTGTCTCTTCAGGGCACCATCTGCAACCCTCACCCACTGCCCAAGGGGGACGAAAACAGCGTCCCGATGGGTGGTCAGGGCACGGGGTGGATGGAAGAGCGTGACCGTAAAAGATGGTCACAATGAGGTGCTGCGCAAGCAGGTGCAGTCCCTGAGACCGGGTGAAACACAGCAGGCAACACCTGGCAGATCTCTGCGAAGTCACAGCTCTGCACCTGGATGTTGGTGGTGGCTACCCCGATGTGCACGGCAGCGAAACCATACACAGTGGCCACACACGCCCCAGCTGGCCGCCACGGTGACTCCAGCCCCTCGTGACCGGCCCTGCGGGTGCAGAGAACTGCCCCGTGGGATGTCCAGGTGGTGAGCTTCCAGAAACAGGTTGCCAGACCCCTGGTGTTTCTGCCAGACCCCTGGGGAGCTGGAACCACTAACCCTTAGGTTAGGGGTCAATGTTTAACCATCCATGTGCCCCACCCACAACGAGGGCGTGCAGAATGGGCGGGCCAAGGTGAACTGGTGTGGACGTTTAAAACACGTAATGGAGATAGATTGATACCGGTTTTGATATCACCATCCACCCCAGTTTCTGGCTTCGATCTGTACCATCTTTCAGGAGAGCTTCCTAGCAAGGGGACTGAGGGAAGGGGCCCCAGGACCTCTCTCTACGACAGTGGTTCTCAACCTTTCTAATGCCAAGACCCTTTCATACAGTTCCTCATGTTGTGGAGAACCAACCGTAAAATTTTCATTGCTACTTCATCACTGTCATTTTGCTACTGTTATGAATTGGGTGACCCCTGTGAAAGGGTCTTTTGACAGCCAAAGGGGTCAAGACCCACAGTTTGAGAACCGCTGCTCTATGATTTTTGGCAACGTTCTAAGACTCTATAAACCAAAATCCAAACTCAATGCCATCAAGTGGATTCTAACTCACAGCGACCCGAGAGGGCAGGGTGGACCTGCCCCTGTGGGATTCCCAGTCTGTGACTCTATGGGAGCAGGAAGGCCCGTCTTTCTCCCTAGGAGTGGCTGCTGGTTTCAAACTGTTGACCTGGCAGGTCTCGGCCCAATGGGTAAACATGATGCCACCAGGCCTCCTTATGAATCTATAAGGGGGCTTTGGAAAGCTCATGAACAAATGGAACAGGATGATCATGGAGGTTTTCCATGAATTTGTGTGAACCCTCCCCCTTCCGATCACTTCAAAGGAAAGCCTAAATGAACAGACATTGTCTCACCCATTTCCACCATGCTTAGCCAGCCCCATTCTATCGCCTTAGGGAACAAGGCTTGTCTCTGCTCCCAGCAGAGGGGAACCCAGTGGCCACCGCCCTTCCCTGAACTACAAGTCACCCGCTTTATAAAAGGCGAACGTCATGGGAGGTGGAGGCACTTCCACTGAGAGAAGAGCCTCAGGGCCCTAGCTCAGAGAGGAAGCCAGAGTCACGCCCTGGCCGGCAGTTTAGCCCTGTGGTTGGTACAGAATCTGGTGTCAACTTGAGACTATTAAGCGTGAAGAAGTGGAGATTAGCCTGTCAATCAGGTCTCAGATTCCTGACCTCATTTGGAGGCGCTATGGAGATAAATAGCTCACTGGAGGCCAGACCCACTCTCCCTCTGCTTTGTCTCCCTGCTGACAAGACACATGGGGCTTTGCTGATGGAGCCCTGGAGCTGGAGGAGCCACATGGAGACGCCTGCCAGTACTGAGATGCTTCTACAACCACTGGATCCACGAGACTTTCCACCTCCTGGCCTGTGATCTTCCTGCATTTGGTGTCATTGCATGTGTTGTGAGAGTCTGAAAAGGAATTTATAGACTGGTATCCAACATATGGGCTAATATCGGACTTATGAACTTATCTGGACTGAGCTGGGATGTTTTCTTAAAGTACAACTGCTCTTTTATATAAAGCTCTTTCTTATACACATGAGTCTCCCTAATTTGTTTCTCTAGTCTACCCGGACTCACACAAATCCCAAGAGATATCAGCTGCACAGTGTAACCTGACTCTTCCTGCCTTTGACTTTAGGAACACCTGGTCAGAGGGTCAGCAAAGAGGTTGCTTTGGGGACCAAGGTGCGCCTGACCCAAGCCACGGTGCTGTCGATCTTCGTCTGCATGTGAAAGATGAACACCAAATGAGGAGGACAAAGAATGAACTGGTGTATTTGAGTTATGCTGGAGGAGAACATGGAAAGTGCTATAAATACAGACTGCCAAAAGAACAAACCAACCTGTTCTGGGAGAAGTACAGCCTGCATGCTCTTTAGAAGTGAGGAGGGCAAGACTTTGCCTCACGTGCTTTGGACATGTTGTCAGGAGAGACCAGTCCCTGGAGAAGGACATCGTGCTTGGTAGAGGGGCGGCAAAGAAGAGGAAGGCCTTTAAGGAGATGGACTGACACGGTGGCTGCAAGAATGGGCTCAAGCATAAGGACAGTTGGGAGGACACCACAGGGCCCGGCAGTCTTTCGTTCTGGTGTACACAGGTCGCTATGGGTCAGGACCCACTCAGCAGAGGGGCCACGCCTGTCCTATCGGACCCAGCCTGGGAAACCGTACCTTGGTCTTCAGAATGCTGGCCTGCTGGTCTGGGTACGTGAAAATGCTCAAAAGGAGGCCAACGAGGAATGGCCCCAGTCGGCAGTAGGGCTTGGTGTAGTATTCCACAAAATACAGCACAGTCACATTTTCACTGGAAAACAAAATAGAGCGCACAAGGGAAGGGAAAGAAGATCACGTTTGCCCTGGACTCAGAAAGGGAGTCGGTGGACTGTCCACTGGAGCAATCGGCAAGCCCAAGGTCAAATGGAGGGATGTTTACTCTTGTCCAGCAGAAGCTGGCCACACGTTAACCAGGGTCCTTCCTTCTGTCTGGGTTCCCTCACTTTAACACATGGCGTGTTACCCTGGCCGGATGGGGTTCCCAGTGGCTGGGGAGTTGAGTGTGATGTAGTTGGGCAATGATGCAGTGTCATGAAGTAATCGCCCTCCATGGTGTGAGCTGGTGGGATCAGTCAATCAACTATAAAGGGTGTTTCCTCGGCGTGTGGTCTCCATCTGATCTACTAGGACTTGATCCTGACTGGGCTGGGCTGTTTTCTCAATATACAATTACTCTTTATGTAAAACTCTTTCTTATACACATGAGTGTCTATGAATTTGTTTTTCTGGTCAACTCAGATTAACACAGGCTCATACATGGGGACACAAAGGAGCAGGCCAGGTCAGGCCCTTAGATGCTGAAGGAAAAGCATTCCAGGCTGAGGGAACCAAACACACACACACAGACACACAAACACAGATACACACACACAGACACACACACACAGAGACACACAGACACACACACACACACACAGACACACACAGACACACATACACAGACACACACATACACACACACAGCCACCTATAGGACAGGGTAGAACTGCCCCTGCGGGTTTGAGACTGTAACACTTTATAGGAGCAGAAAGCCTCATCTTTCCCCCAAGAAGTGGCTGGTGGTTTCAAACTGCTGACCCCAAGGTTAGCAGCCCAATGTGTAGGCCACCGTGCCACCAGGCCTTCCGGCTGAAGGAATAGCAGGTGCAGAAGTTCCGGGGCAAGAGTGGTGGGATGGGCACGCAGGAACCCAGTGTGGCTGGCGGGGTTTCATTCTGACACCAATGGCCAGCCACCAGAGCACACTGGGCAGGTGCCAGCCTGGCACATGGGAGTGGCATTGGCAGCACTGTGACTGCTGTGCTGAGGACAGATGAGCAGGTTGGGTGGTGACAAGGAAGAACCTCACCGGAGAGACAACGCCCTACATTTCTGATCACAGTTGGGCCACTTACTAGCTGTGAGACCGTGGCAAAGTCACCCGGTATCAGGCTCTCCATCCTTGCGTCCGGCTTCCCAGCAAGCTGCCACCCGACCCCTGACCCCACCCAGTCCCCCCACCCCCAGCCGCCTGCTTCCCACTGACAGAGTCCCAGGCTCAGCAGTGCCCCCGCCCCAAGGGGAAGGAGGCACAGATGTTTCCAAACCAACATGCAATGAAATCTCCCACCCAGGCTGGAACACCCCCTCTAGGATACTCCCCCCAGCTACTTCCCATGGAACACAAACCCAGGTGGCGGGGGGTGTCCGGCCACTCTAAGGGAAGGCAGGGGACAGAGAGTAGGTGCTAGTGGCCATGGTTACCTTGCTTCTGATGGGGAGGCCACTGGAAGTCCATATGCTGTCGTGAGCAGAGCAGTGACCACGAAGGTCACCAAGAATAGTGCGGCCCCAAGGAGGATGAGGACGCGTTTACTTCTGGAAAGAAGAGAGGACATGGGCGGCAGGGTGTGTGTGTGTGTGTGTGATGCTCACAACCCTTCCCCACAAAATTCATGAACATGAAAGGGTTGGCCCACAGTGACACCCCAAGGAACTTCCGGTCAGTCCTGGCTCCCAGAGGAACTTCCAGTCAGTCCTGGCTCCCAGAGGAACTTCCGGCCAGTCCTGGTTCCCAGAGGAACTTCCGGCCAGTCCTGGTTCCCAGAGGAACTTCCGGTCAGTCCTGGTTCCCAGAGAGGCTGATGAGATTGAGGACCACTGGGGTGGTGCCGGCAGTTACTCCCTCGGCTGCTAACTAAAGGCTGGCTGCTGAGTCCACCCAGAAGTGCATCAGAAGAGAGGCCTGGCAAACCAGTCATTGGAAATCCCGATTACAGTTCTCCCCGACACATGAGCCAGGAGGGGAGGGACCCCAGAAGTCGGAATTGGCCCCATGATGACGATGGGGTGGGTTTGGGCGGGGCTTTTTTGCACGCTTGTGGGCAGGGTTCCGGGTCAGGGAAAGAAGAGGACTGAGCGGAGGTGCCCGTTTGCAACTGTGTGACAACTGGTCCATTCTGGCTCATAGGGAGCCCACGCCTCAGAGTAGAGGGGCCCCTGTGAGTTTCTGAGACTGCAAACATTTACAGGACCCCCTGACCGGGCTTTCTCCCTCCGGGCAACTGGTGGGGACACACCGCCTACCTCTCCATTGGCAGCCAAGTCTGAACCTTCGCACCCCAGGGTGCCCTGAGTAGGCCTTTCTTGGCAATCCCTGCACGGATGACCCTGAGCAGACACCGCCCCACGGTAGGGGAGGCGGAGGGACTGGGGTCCGTGCAGAAGCTGACCGAGCACGCTGGGTCACGATTAGCCATTGTCTCCTAGAACGTCCAGTTTGGACATTGGCAGTGGCTGACTTCCAAGAGAGGTGAGCTGTCAGATGTCAGGCACATGTGGACACCGGCCCCTCTAGAAGCACAGGAGGGAAGACATGGGGGGAAGGAGAGGAAGAGGCAAGAGGAATCTGGTGTCCCTCCTCCCCTCCCCCCCAGGGGCTAAGCAAAATCTGGAGCCCCGACTTTGCAGAGTCCGCAGGTTGCTGGGGTCGGTGTAGGAAAGGATCAGGTCGGGGAAGGAGGGAACTCCAGCAGGAGGCCCGGCATCACAACACCAGTTCCTGGTGGGTGGATTCCTACTCCCAGGCACCCCAGGAGTGTCAGAGCGGAAGGCCTGGGCTCCGTGGGGTCTTCAACAACTGCTTTTCCTGAAGTCGAGTGCCAGAACTGTCTTCCTAGGTGCTCCAGCCAAACTCCAACCACCAAATTTTAGTTCGCAGCAGGGCTTGTCAACCATCCGCCAGGCCCAGGGACTCCTGGAGGGCCCAGTAGCTCCTGCCTTGTCTCCATCCATTTCCAGGCTAAGTGTCCTGCCCTAGCAAGGACCACGGTGGCTGCCCATGGGGGGGGGTGTGGAACCCCCTTGCATGGCAGACCCTAGGGAAGAGGCAGGCCTGGGGACTGGGCTCTTAATCCCAAGGGGCTCGAGTAGGTCCCCAGCCAGGCCTAGAGCAGGAGGTCACAGAACTCATCCCGGGAGGCAGTGGACCATCCCTTGGGAAGCCACGTCTGTCAAGCTGGTGGGCGTAGTTCCTGGGCACTTACGCTATCCTAGCACTGCTCCGGGTCCAAGGAGCCTCTGCTACAAGCAGCCTGGAGGTGGGCGACAGTGGGACCCCTCCCCTCCTGTTCCTCTCGTCCAGGACCTCCAGCCACAGCACAGGCCGAGTCAGAAGCCTTCCCACAGCCAGCTCAGGCTCTTTGGGGAGCTGCTCTGAAGACCAGGGGCTCTTAAGAAGGGCCCAGAGTTTCAGGCACTGGATCCCACCCTCATCCTCTCAGCCTCAGGGATCATCTCAGGGCCGACTTTCTGGAGCCAGGGAGGTTGAATGGATCCCCCCACAGTACTGCCCTTAGGAAAAAAATCTCTAAACCTTGTCCAAAATGCCCCTGAAGTCTTAAAACCATTTTGTTTAACTCATTCTTGAAGGTCTGTTTTTTCATCATGCACTTTAAGGCACTGTCTAATTATCCTTAATTCTTAAACACACTAGAAGTTTGTGGCAACCCTGCTTCAAACAGGTCTACTGGCACTATTTTCCCACCAGCCTGGGCTCATTTCCTGTCTCTGTGTCACATTCTGGCCATTCTCACACTAGCTCACACTTTGCCCTAATGTGATTGCACACTTCCGACACCGTAGTATCGTGTCAACATGACTGTTACATGGACTGCTGTGTTAGGCAGGGTTCTCTAGAGAAACAAAACCAGGACACTTATGATTCTATATCTATAAAAGGATAAGTTTATACAGCAAGAAGGAATGTAACGGCTAAGTAGTCCACACAGCAGTACAGAGGGCTCAGTTCAACTCACTTTTGTGGAACAGTTAATGTACTGAAGGCTCTTCAACTCACAGGGCTGCTGGTCCAAGGTCAAGGAAGCAGACAGCGGAGTCTGCCCTCAGGCAAGACAAGCAGGGTGGGGCAGCCACAGCAGGAAGATGAGAAATTGAGGCACAGCAGAGGCCAATAGCATGGGAGCGTAGCAAAGTAGTCTGATGGATCCTCAAGAAATGTGGAGAATCAGGTCTCCATGGAACCTCAAGCTCTGTCGATGCACAGCACAGCACAGCAAGGCAATGATCCACAGGTTGGCTCGGCCAACTGCAGCACACAGTTGAGGCAAAGGACTGTACTGCAGCACAGTACTGCAGCACACAGTTGAGGCAAAGGACTAGCTCAGGCAGCAGAGAGCTGGTTCAATCACCATGGAGGAAAACGGAAGGTGGAGGGTTGGGGGAGGAGGGGAAAATGAGGAGCTGATACCAAGGGCTCCAGTAGAAAGAAAATGTTTTGAGAATGATGATGGCAACAAACGTACAAATGCCCTTGACACCATGGATGGATGGATGGGTTGTGATAAGAGTTGTATGAGCCCCTAAAAGTGATTAAAATTTTAAAAACTATAGCGTGTGTATGTGTGTGTGTGTGTGTGTGTGTGTGTGTGTGTGTGAGAAAGAGAGAGAGAGAGAGAGAGAGATGGAGCCTTGGTGGCACCACGGTGTATGTGTTGGGCTGCTAACCACAAGATTGGCAGTTTGAACTCATCAGCCATGCTGCAGGAGAAAGACAAAGCTTTCTACTCCCATAAAGAGTTACCGTCTCAGAAAGGCACCAAGGTAGTTCTTCCCTGTCCTGCAGGGTGGCTGTGAGTCAGCCTCCACTCGAGGGTGGGGAGAGCTGCAACTAGGGAGTCCTGGGGGCGTAGAGGTCACACACTGGGTTCCTCCTCTCAAGGTCAGGAGCTGAACCCGAAATGAGGTTTCTCTTGGAAACCCACGGGGGTGGTTCCACTCTGCCCCATAGGGTCGCTCTGATTCGGTATTGACATGGCGGCCGTGAGTTTGGTTTACAGAAGTTAACTCCTTATCTAGGATGATAAAAGCCATAAAAGTAGCACCCCCCAGCAATCCCCCCAATAGATCCCCATGCTGTGACTCTTGCCTGTCAGTGTTGTGTGTCCATTACAACAAGAGATGGAACCCAGCCGAGAAGCAGAGGCTGGGGTTGGAATGTTGGTGTCACAATCGGGAAAGAAAGATGGAGGGTGGAGGCCTGTCTGACCCCTGCCTCGCGGCAACGGGGAAGCCAGAGGAGGTCAGATAAGCCCTCCTTGCCATTGACTCCGGCGTCTACAGAAAATGTCCCATGCATTTTAAAATGCAGAAAGACATCAATGGGACACCACTTCTCCCTGAGAGACTGGACAGGACGAGGGAGCTTGCTTCCCCTCTCCCCTCACTAACAAGGTCTAAAGTCTCTCTTTTCCAAAACCCTCTTATGGAGATCGAATACAGATATCATATTCCATAGTTCAATCACATCGAGCAGTACTGTACCATTGCTACCGCAACCAGTTTCCAAACATTCTCTTCCTTCTTGGATTCCTTGACATCAGCTCCCCTTTACCCACCTGCCCCAAACCCTTATCCTCCGTGCTGTCTCTATAGGTTCATCAATTCTGGGTTGCATGTACTAAACAACAGAAAATCATATAACACAAATTCAAGAGGGTCATTCCAATGACAAAATCCATCTGGAATAAACTCCAATATGGACGAACAAACACACAGAAAATGTTGAAAACCAGATCAGGCCCCACGTGCATCAGAAAGGGGATCGACTGACAAAGTTTTAACCGTTCGGTCAGGTTCATCCCTTTGAGCTTCTGTCCTTGTCTCGCCAATGCCTCCCTCTGTTAACCACTTTGTAGTCGTGTCTCCGATGCCTCCCTCTGTCCGGTAACCACGTTCCTCCCATCCTTCTATCCTGGGTAGAGGGAAATCACTGGGGCTTATTTCCCACAAATGTACCTGGGACTCCCACTGTCATCCAGAGCCTTCTGCAGCCCCAGATCTCAACACCTAGACATTGATACTGTTGCCTCCTTTGGCTTCGCATTACATGAAGAATTCTTAAATGGACCATGGACTTTTACTTTTCATCAAAGGAGAATAACAGCATGGCCTGTCCACCTCCCCATGAATTATCGAAGCCGTAAAGCTTTACGGAAACTTGCAGAAATTACAGTGACACGCATCCAATGTGGAAAAGCGAGTACACATCACCGGGGAGCAGTGACACGCATCCAAGCATCCCATGTGGAAAAGCAGGAGCACATCGCCGGGAGCACTGTAAATCACTTCCCTCTTTCCGACGTGCACCCACCCGGAGCGCAGCAAGCACGGCAGCGGGGTTCTAACTCTGACTTACGTGCTTGGAAAAACGTCCCCGAGGAATTACAGAGAGAGCAGTGTCCAAAGACCTTCCTCACACAGGGCCATTCGTCATCATGAAACGCCGGACGCCCAACCAGGAAGCAGCGTGTTGGCCCTAACGCTGACAAGCACGCAGAGCGACACCGTGACATGGAGAAAGCTGAGCACCAATCATAGCTAGAGGAGCCTGGTCACATGGGGGCTAACTCACAAGGCCGTTGCGTGTCTGAGCGACCAAGTCGAGGCTTTCCCCGAGAAGAGTTCCAGTCTCGGGGACCCCCCCAGGGGCAGTTCCACTCTGTCTTGTAGGGTCACTCTGAGCTGGACTCGATGGATGGCAGTGAGTTTGGTGGAGTTTTGTTTGGGGGAAGTAATAACGTCTCTGCGCACACACGTTTACACCTGGGCAACCAAGGTGGGAGGAGCCCGAGGAGCATGATTTATCTGAAAACAAGTTCTTAACTCTTAAAAGGCAGCTCTGGACAAATGGGTGAGGAGCTCGGGTGATGTCTCAGGTACACATGGACTGTTAACTGCTGCGAGGTCGGCAGTTCTAAACCACCAGCTGCTCCACAGGAGAAGGATGAAGCTTTCTACTCCCGTAAAGAGTTGTAGTCTCAGAAACCCACCGGGGCAGTGAGTCAGAAGTGACTCGATGGCAAGGAGTTTTGTGGTTTTTTAGTAGCGATCGGGAACCCTTTCAAGGAACTTCCTGGAAGAGGCCACACAGGGAGGGGAAGCTTGGCCCCAGGAGACTCACTTTCTGTGGATGACGACAATCCCCGGGGTTATGAGGTGGAACTGGAAGTCATTGGCAAGGTACCACGTCCAGCCGTTGCACTGAAAAGAAAGGAAGGAGGGGCCCTCTGTCCTCCACGCCCCGGGCCTGCACCCTCCGAGTTGACCGGAGGAAGAGTTCAGCAGATGGGGTGGATTTCGGTGGGAAAGGAAAGGGAATTTGGGGGACTTTGGGTCAGATGGGTCACATGCTTCACCCTTATGGCCCTGATTGGTTCTATCAGGCACTAGCAGCCCCTCATCCCTTCATTATAAGCAGCCAGGGTGGAAGGCGCTCCTGCTGCCATCGTCCGGAGTGACTGTCCCGACGTCAGCAGCGAGGACAGCCGTTAAAAGCACACCAACGGATAGTAAGAGTGAGAGCCAAAGTCAGGACGTGGGCCATGGGTCCCAGAGGCGGGGGGCATGGCGGGGAGCTACTGACTTTGTGGGGGTGGTGAGAACATTCTGGAAAGAGAAGCTGTGATGGTCCCACAACGTACTTAATGGCACTGAGCTATACCCTGATGGTGCCTACAATGGCCACTTAATGGCATGCATATGGGTCACTAGTCGGGCTGATATGCACAAGGTCAGCAGTTTGAAACCACCGGCTGCTCCTCAGGAGAAAGACGAGGCTGTCTACTCCGGTAAAGACACACTCCACTCTTGGATACCCACAGGGACCATTCTACTCTATCCTATAGGGACATCATGAGTAGGACTCAACTCGATGACAGTTTGTTGTTGTTGTTTTGCGCTTAAGTTGTTTTCACATCAAACAATCACAAGCAATTGGGCATCTCCTAGGATCGCTGTAACAGTAGGTGGTATTGTGTTACATCAAACGACTTAGGAGAATTCGTCACTGTGTGCAGTTGGGAATCAAGTGCTCAGTGCTATCTTTTTGGCCCAGCCTTACTCCAGGTGAGGAGACTGGTCTTTTAGGCCTGGCTTCTAAGAAAAGCCCCCAGATTCTCACACACAGGTGGGAGAGCCATGTCCCTCCCAAGGATGTCCAGGCATGTGCTATGTAAGCCAGTGACCTGTCTTCCATTGAGGAGGAAGGTGGGGGAGAAGAGATGATCTGCTCCCATAAGGATGACAACCTTGGAATCCTGCCCAGGGCCGCTCGCCATGCGTTGGAATCCACTCCGAGGAGGAGGGTTTGGTTTGGGCTGGGCTCTGGCTCTGATTGGTGAGGGACCACCCACCCCTGTCACAAGAGGCTGGGCTGCTTGCCCACAACCCACCATCCAACAATGGCCTCCTTTCGCACGGGCCAGCGCTGGACAGTGCCCGCCTGCCAGTGCTGAGCATTGTGATCAAGGAGACCGCAGAAAAATCCTGATCAAAGGGCAGAACCCACAGAAGAGCATCTCACCGTGTCATGGACCCTCGGCTTTCTGAAAGCATGGGAAGTGGCTGAACCTTTGAAATGATTGCTCTGAGATCATCTTTAACATCCAAACCAAAAATACTCCTGGCATTTTCATAAAACCAAAGAGTCGTCTAGCGGAACCCATTTAAAAATAGAATAAAAATCTGCTCTTTTCAGAGCTACCTCTATGGGATCACATTGATAACAGCAGCTTGAGAAGACTAGCTAGGAACCCCAGAGGGTGGTGCGTCTGTGTTGATGATGGGGGGGCAACGTGGAAAAGAAGGCTGGGTGTGGGTGCATGATTAGATGAATGTTATCGAGGTCACTAAGTTGTATGTGTAGAAACTGCTGAATCTGTGTATTTTATAATAACCCTTTGTCTACTGCTAGGTCTACATAAACCTATACGTGCGAAGAGAAAGAACGAGCGTGCCCTGCTGGCGTAGTGGTTGCATGTTGGGCTGCTAACAGCAAGGCCAGCAGTTGGATACTACTAGGCTCTCAGAGAGAGAGAAAGGAGGCTTTCTCCTCCCATAATGAGGTGCGGCCTCAGAAACCCACCGGGGCAGTTCTATCCTGTTCTATAGGGTCCTATGAGTTGGCATCCACTCGATGACAGGGACTTAGGGGTTTTCCAGAGAACAGAGGACGGACACTGCCCAGGCTGGCCAGCTGGACACTCACCGCATTCTGAACAGAGACCAGGTTATTCAGCAGCAGCAGGTTTGTCCACCACGCTTGCCGGCAGTTGTCCAGGTGGAGCTTGGCCACTTCCCAGATGGGACCCCAGGGGACCAGGGGGAACAGTCCCCCTAGCAGGCACACAGAATATAAGTGCAGAGGCTGCAGCCTGCGGGGAGAGAGTGAGGATGGAGACAGGATGCCACTCGGTCCCATGGCAGGGGAGAAGACATCCCCACAGGCAAACGCTCCTACTCACTGCACCCCGCGTCACATGCTGGCTTGGTGCTGCGGTAGCACCTACAGAGCTACTTATTGGGCTGTTCCTATGTGCCATGTGCTGGCTGAGGAGCTGTTGAGATCTGTGTCTAGCAGTTTCCCAAAGTGGGCTATACCGCCCCCTGGGGGCGCTGGAAGGATCCGGCAGAGCTGCAGAAGCAGATCGCAATCCTATCTGTTGTCCTGGATTCTGGGCTACCGTGCAAACGTGGTCATTGCCTGGGGACCATCAAGTCATTTCTTGTTTTTGTTTTTTGTTTTTCTGGGAAGTAAGAGGTAGGCCGGATAAGAGTGGGAGCCTGTGAACGCCGTAGACAGTGAAGCACTTGACTTGTGTCCCTCCAGCTGATTACAACACCCAGGGACCTCACAGGACAGTGCTATCTGCCCAGGCTGTCACCTCTACTGATTGTCAAGCCGGGTCTCCCGAAGGGCCTCAGATGGCCTCGAACCGATAGCTGCTCAGTTAGCAGCCCGAATGCTCCCCGGGACTCCTTCCCAGGTGTCTCATGGCCATGCAGGCAGAGGGCTCAAGGCAGAGCTGCAGCTTGGGAGGCCTGGTTGTCCTGGTGTGGATTCAGTCCTGGGCTGGGGGCAAGGCCCTCCTTTTAAGAGCACCGTGTGTCAGCATCCAAAGCCCCTCAAACAGCAGTACCCCCAAGGCATCCGAGGAGGCGCATGGCAAACGGCAGGACTGTGAGCAGCCCCTCTCCAACTGGCCCACCGGAATCAGGGGTCAGCATGTAGCCTGCGGTCAGTCCTGTGTGTCCCTGCCCTCCTGCAGTGACAGGAGCGTCTGGGCAGGGACAAGTTGCTGATGAGAGGCAGTGAGGAAGGGCAGGACGGCAGTGGGCTCCACTACGTCACACCCCACACCCTTCCCCTGGGCTGGCTCAAATGCAGGGTCAGGGCTGAGGCCCCTGATGTGGGTCACATCTTGAGTAGCCAGGGTCCCAGGGGACAAAGGAGAAATCCATATTCACGAGTCATGAGATTGAAAAGACAGACTCATGCCAACAGTCCATCCAGGAGACTCAAGGCACACAGACACTGAACCGGGAGACCATCACCTCCCCTGAAGCCCTCCCCCCAATAACCACAGCCCCTGCTTCGGCCAGTCCCTCTCCTGAGCGTGTCCCTTTCTGTTTTCACCACCATCCCCAGGGTATTCCCTGCTGCGAAGGCAGGCTGTGTGGAATGGGCTAGTGCTACTGGGCCGGGGTTGGTGGGGGGGTGGGGATGTTGGAGAATTCCTTTAGACCAGCGGTTCTCAACCTGTGGGTCATGACCCCTTTGGGGGTCAAATGACCCTTTCACAGGGGTCTCCAGATCCATCACAGTAGCAAAATAATAGTTATGAAGTAGCAACGAAAATAACTTTATGGTTGGGGGTCACCACAACCTGAGGAACTGTATTAAAGGGTCGTGGCATGAGGAAGGTGGAGAACCACTGCTTCAGACCTCATCTCCAGACTCCATGGGCTGGTGGCCTGCAGGAGCTGCCCAACGTCTCTGCTTGCATCTGAGGCCCTGGCATTTGCACAGGGTATGGGCGAGCCTAGGCTGCCCATCTGCTGAGCAGTGGGAATATTTTTGTCAGTGGAAGACAAGATAGCATTTCCGTGGTCTTTGTCCACCAGGAGCAGAGCCACGTTAAATCCTCAAACAGTGCTGGTAGAAGAAAACTATTTCTCACAATTCAAAAGACAAAAAAACTTTTTTTTCCCTGAAGGTTGAAGATGAAAATACAGTGACTCCTGTGCGAGACAGCCCTTGAGGGCCACTGCTTTCTTTTTCCTGGTCTCTCAAGACTTGCACCTTTGGGGCAGACTAGGGGAGTGGGTGGAGGGAGCAGGGACAAGCCTCCCACCTTTCTGTTGCTCTGTGTTTGTGGGCAATGTTTGCAATTTCCTTCTCAGACCGGTTTCTGCCTTTCACCAGCTCTGCTCTGTGAGAAATGCCAGCTTTCTCTGGTTTCACCAGGTGACACACTTCTTACCCGGCTGTAACGAACCGCGGGGAGGGGGGGTAGGGGTAGGGGAGTGGGGGGAGTCCTGCAAATAGACCCACCTGATCAGGCGACTGATGTAATATCTGAGTAGGCCGCCAGGGGTGATGCCTGTGTCTGCGTCCGGGTGCATCTTTAAGAAGGACCTTGCACTTAACCAGCCACTGAGAGAAAGAGAGGAACGTCACAGGTGTCACCCCGCCATGACACAGCCTCCGGGGGGACCACAAGGCCATCTCAGTTGGGCCCTGCGAGATCTGCTGCAGTAACACGCTTCCCAGCCTTAAAGTGACAAGAGTGCTTCGTGGCTGCTTAAGCCCACGACCGGTCACCCGAGCCTCATGCCTTCCCCACCCAGGGCCTCAGCTGCAGGAGCAGCCACCCTTGAAACACTGCCGGTGACCATGGCGGTGGGGGTGGGAGTGGGGAGGAACGTTCTGGAAGGTCTCAGAGAGGCAACAGTCAAATGCCCTTGCCTGGACGTGACAAGTGCCATATCTATTCATGATTCCTTGGTCAGATGCAGTGACACGGCCCAGCTGGGACAACAGGGGACCATCGAGGGCCCAGAAAGCAGGGAGCCGGGCTATTTGATGAACAGCATTCTCTCTTGCCCACCGGCTGAACGGCCAGGCCATCCCTGTCCACAGCACGGCACATTGTCAAAGAGCTGCCCTTGGTGGAGTCGTTGGGGATTGACTCGCCTTGCAGTCAATAGTCGCAGAGCGGAGGACCCATAGCCAGCGGAGTGAGCAGCCCCGGGAGGTAGAGGTGTGCGCATTCCTGCGTCCTTAGCCCACAGGGAAGCGCAGGCTGACATAGGAAGGGGTTGTCCCCAGTCTTAGCTGACAGGTCAGAATCTGATGACAAACCCACCACCACCCAGGTCGTTCCCCTAAAGAAACCAGGCCACTCCCATCGGCTGGCACTTGGTGGCATATCTGAGTGACTTCCCAAATCTCCTGATCTGCCTACCTGGGGTCCTCGAAGGTGCCCCCTGAGGGAGTATGGTTTTCCTGTGGCAACTGGAAGCTGTGAGGGCAGGGCGGGACTGGAGGACTGTGGACATGTCGGGCTGTACATGGAGATCTGCAAGTTCCACTCCAACCCCAAACCAAACTCTGCCGTCGAGTCAATTCTGGCCCATCTCTACCCTCCAGGACAGAGTAGAACTGCCCCAGTGGGTTTCCAAGACTGTAACTCTTTTTATTTCAAATACTTTTACTGGGGCTCTTACATCTCTTTTCACAATCCATACATTCATCCAGTGTGTCAAGCACATTTGCTCATATGCCGCCATCATCCTTTTCAAAGCATTCTCTTCCCACTTGAGCCCCTGATATCAGTTCCCTATTTCTTCCTCCTCCTTCCCCTGCCAGCCTCATTCACGAACCCTTGATAAATTATAGATTATTATTTCCATATCTTACATCGTCCTCCGTCGCTCCTCACCCACTTTTCCATTATTCATCCCCCTGGGAGGGGGTTCTAGATTGATTCTTGTGATCGATTCCCCCACCCTCCTCTAATCCTCCTGGTATCTCTACTCTCCTTGTTGGCCTGAGGGGTTTATCTGTCCTGGATCCCCTGTGTTGCTGGCTCTTATCCGTAGCAGTGTGCATGCCCTGGTCTAGTCCGATTTGTAAGGTAGAAGTGAGGTCATGATCGTGGTGGGTTACAGCCATTATCGTGACTGTACTCTGTACAGGAGATGAGCACGGTAAAGACAGCGTCCCCGTCAAAGGAGTCACGGGAACTGCTGGGCTTCGCAGCGCATGTCAGAGCTATGCCGACACTCCGTGCCGTCACCCGAGGAGTGGGCCACAGCACGGCAGCACGGCTTTCTATCCTGTGGAAACTGCAGGGACAAAGTGAGTGCAGGCCGCTGGGAAAACGGTGCCCCTGGGTTTACCTGGGGACAGGTGGCCGCAAACCTTCCCTTTGTTAAATAAGGAGCCAGCACCTGTGAAATGCGATCCAGCAAAGCTCCACTAAAGGAGGAACGGCTTCTCCTGGGCCCTCGGGGTTGGCTTTTGAGGTGCAGCGCCTTGGCCTGGAACGAGCGGGGATGGCAGCGCACACCCACACACACGCACACACACTCACTCGCACGCCAGTAGCAAGAAGCCTAGCAGCAGGGGAAACATACTTTGTTTGGCTTTAATTACCTGATGAGGAAAAACGTATCCACCCCAAGATAGAAGGGGCCACTCCGAGAATAAAGGTAAACAGGGCTTCTCAGCACCCGGCCCTTCCACTCCAGCACGTTATCTGAAACACACACAGCAAGAGCAGTGTCTTTGATGGAAGAAAACCTGGGGACAGATTTTCTTTGTTCAGAACAAGCACTGTCAACTTTCAACTGTACAGGGGGTGGGGGGATGAGGGGGGCTGGTTCGGAAGTCCCTATGATCCCGATGGCTTGCCCCAAGCCATGGTGTTTTCGGTTGCTCCACACGCGTGTGGAAGTTGGGCGTGGAATGAGGAAGACCGAAGAAGAGCCGGTGCGGTTGAATGCTGGTCCTGGAGAAGACCGCTGGAAGTATCGCGGACTGACGGACTGCCCGAAGAACAAATCAATCTGTCTTGCAAGAAGGACGGCCAGAGTGTTCCTTAGGGACACGGACACATACTTGGGACCAGTCCCTGAAGAAGGACATCGTGTTGGGTCAAGTAGCGGGGCAGTGGCAGAGGAAGGCCCTCGAGGAAATGGGTTGATACTGTGGCCACCACAATGGGCTCCAACCCAAGAACAATTGTGAGGCTGGTGCAGGACTGGGCGGTGTTTCACTCTGTTGTGCATCAGGCCGTTATGGGTCGGAACCGAATTGGGGACACACAACAACATGATTCTGTTAAGATAACTTAGACCGGGATTCAAAGATGGGGTCCCTGCTTGCAATCAAGCCTCTGGGCTTTGTGATCACACAGTAGCTGTGGCCCCCATGGAATTACTGCTTCATTACTGTTGTTCATTTCATGGTCGCTACCCTGCACCCTGACTGACTCATCTCCTCCCCACCACCCTTCAATAAGGGGGTGTCCCAGATGAATTTCTGATAGTTCTCCATTGACACACTACGGCAACCATTTTAATATTATCTCAACAACATTTCACTTGCATGTGATATTAATGATGGATTGCCTTTCTTTGGAGTAGACACAGATATTGATATCATCTAGGCAATTGGCCAGGTAACTGCCTTCTGAATTTCTTGGCATAGATGAGCGTGCACTTCCAGTAATGCGTCCATTTGTGAAATGCCTCAGTTGGTATTGCAGCAATTCCTGAATGCGTGGTGTGCGTTGGTTTGTTTTATTTTCTCTGTGTGTTTTGCCAATGTTTCCTGTGTAGCTTGGACGTCTTCCTTCAGTACCACCAGTTCTTGGCCATATGCGACCTCCTGAGATGACTGAATGTTGACCAGGTCTTTTTGGTGCACTCTGGGTTCCTTAAATCGTCTTTTGCTGCCTCCTGCACTATTCTGTAGTTTGCTTAAGGATCAAATTTTTCTTCAGTCCTTTCTGCTCCAAAAAATGCCAGGTGGGGTCCTCCTTTCTGATTTTCTAACTCTCGATCTTTGGGCATTTCATTTTAGAATTTTATCTTTTTGAACTACCCTTGGGAATCTTTGGTTCAGCCCTCTGACTTCATCACGTGGTCCATATGCTTTAGCTACTTTACATTCAAGACCAAGTTCCAGGGTCTCTTTTGACATCCATTGTGGCTCTTTCTTTCTTCATTCTTCCTGTCCTTTGAAGACCTTTTGCTTTCTTCAGGTAGGATGTCCTCCCACAACTCATCTTGTCTTTCATCATTACTTCGTGTTCAATGGGTCCAATAACTGTTTGAAATCGTCTCTAGATTCGGGGGATGTGCTCAAGGTTGTATTCTGGCTCTCGGGGACTCGGTTTCCTTTTCTTTGGCATCAGCTCCCACTTGCTGAGCAGCAATGGATGGCCCGCGGCCTCGCTCACACTGATGATGTTGAGCTTCTTCGTGAAATCTTTGCACAGATGCAATGATTTGGTTCCTGTGTAGGCCCCCAGGAGAGATCCAAGGGCACGGTCACCATTTATGCTGCTGAATAAAGATATGTGTGGCCAGTAAGTTGTTGGTCTTGCAAGACTCTACCGTGAGATCTCGGGGTCATGTCCATCGTAGCCCAGATTGGCACGAAGAATTCCACTTTGTTTTAAACTTCTTTCAACCCCGTTAGCATGAGCCGCCCCTCCCCTCCTTCCCCTCCCCGATCTCCTGACAAACCTTGACTCTCTAGAGATGTCCCAGGACCTGCCCAATTAGCAAGACATGTAAACTATCCTGCCAGCCTCTGAGCTACCACCCATAGCCGTGTCCCCCACCCTCACCCCTAGTATGCTGCCTGCCTGAGAAGTAAGAATGCATGTTTCCCCACCCCTGTAAGCCAGCCTCTGCCTTACCTGTAAAGACCCCATGTTTTCTTTGTTCGGGGTCAAGAGTTTTCCAGGCCTAGCCTCCTGAGGAACCAGCTGTAATAAAGGCTTTTCTATTAAATGGAGTCTGATTAATCTCTCAAGGGTAAGATATATTACAGTTCTGATCACCAAGGCTATATTTTCAAACTGATTCTTCTTTTTTGTTTCCAACTTTCAGGTTACAATCCTTAGTAATTATCAGTGCACCCTGATGGCATGCTTGATCGAGTTCAGACTACAGACCCTGGTAAAAGTCTTCAACGTCTTCATCTGGGGCATCAGCATGGGAATTTGAATAAGAGTTGTGTCAACGGGTCTTCCTGAGGAATATGTGGATATTAGCCTGTCACTGACATGGTTGCTCTTCGAGACCTTGAACTGTTCTTTTTCACAACAAACGTGACATCGTTCCTCTTCGGTCTGTCATCCCCCATCAAAATAGACCATATGATTATCTGACTCAACGCGGCCAACCCCAGTCCACTTCAGCTCACGAGTGCCCTGGGTATTGGTCTTCCTGTGTTCCCTTGCATTTTGACTTGGGACGCCTCAGCAGGCCTCCCTCCACCTGCATCGTTGAGGTTGACTCTCCCTTAAGGAGGCAGCTCGTCCGCAGTCGTGTGCGGAGTGCTTCCCAACCTGAGCTGCTCGCCTTCGAGCGCTCTGTCAGGCCACGTTCCACTGCTATTCCCAAGATTTTCACTAGCCTATTTTTAAAGAACTAGATCAGCGGGTCCTTTTTCCTAGTCTGTCTTAGGCGGGAAGCTCCACTGACCCGGGTCAGCAATGGCGGGTGGCCCTGCTGATATTGGCAATACTGGTGGCATAACTTCCAGCATCGCAGAAAGATGCAAGTCACCTGGTAGATGAGTGGTGGGCTCACTTAACATGCATGCATCATGTTACTTGGGGCTGGGCTGCTTTGCTGGGAAGGAGTGCCGGTAGCATAAGTGGGTTATGAGTTGGGCTGCTAATTGCATGGTCAGCAGTTTGAAGCTACCATCGGCTCCAGGGGAGAAAGATGAGGCTGTCTGCTCCCATAAAGACTGACAGTCTTGGAAACCCACAGGGACATTCTATACTGTCCTATTATGTCATTATGAGTCAGAATCGACTCAATGGCTGTGAGTTCATTTTGTTTCAAGGCTGAGGAAGGAAGGGAAAAAACCCACAACTTTGCTTCTGGATTTAAGCACCAAGAGTAGAGAGAGGCTGTCTCTGTAGACCATGGAAATACTATCCCGAGTCTTACTGGTCCCCTAGGAACTACCTGCTGGTTGGTTCCTGGATGAGCTCTTGCCGCGTTGATTCCGTCATGAGGACCCATGAGTGTCATAATGGAACTGTGCTTCAACAGGTTGCCCGTATATTTCCCAGCCCTTCTTGCAAGACTCCTCTGGGTGGACTCAAACTGCCCACCTTTGGGTTAGCAGCTGAGCATGTTCTCCAGGTGCACCATCCAAGGACCAGGTTTTACCTAGGATGAGTCTGAGCAGCCAGTCCCTGGGCCCTCCCTGGCAAGCTTGCTCATGGAGATCCCAGCCCGCACCTCTACTTAAAGGGAGGCAGGATGGGCACTGAGCCTCCTGTCCCAGAACCCAACACTGATCCCAACAAGAAAGGCTCATTCGTCTTTCACACGAAGGTTCGTCAACTCTACGCACCCAAAGACAGCCACGCAGTCATCTGGCTGGTGTGGCCGGAGATGATCCAGAGGAGGCTCAAGACACGGATGCCGTCCAGTGCGGGGCAGGTGCCTACTGGGGTCCTTGTGGTCCAGATGGTTGGCACGTTCTTCTGCAAGGAACAGCACCTCAGGGTGTGGTCCACGGCACCCCAAAATCCTGCATCGGAGCAAAGATATTACTCCCACCCTGTAGAATAGACCACCCCCAACACACACACAGTTCCATATACAAGAGCCAAAACACACACAGGGCCTGCTGCTCTGGCCTGGACTGGCCAACTCTGGTCTCCACTCATGATCCTTAGTCCTGGGTCTTCCTCCCCTTTCAGTGCTGATTTCCCCTAACAGGCTGCCGCAGGCTACCCTGCATGAGATGCTCTGTCCACGCCCAGACCCTGGGAGGCCACCCCTTCTTAGAGGGTGGGGAAGGGGAATGTGGGCATCAGAAAGGGTCCCCTTGTCCTAGAAAACAGCATTTCCCTCCGTGTGACTTTCTGGTACTTTCCCAAGGACCACTCACTATGGGTACTATCTCTACTCTCGGTCAGGGTACAGGTGTGACAATAGGTAGGGGGACAGGTGTCAAAGCAGCTAGGGAGGCCGGCCTTGCACTGGACTCTCCTGGCTCTGAACCTGACTCCCATTTATCAGCTGTGTGGCCTTTGGCCTATTAATGGACATCTCTGTGTCTGAAGCTCCACATCTGCAAAATGGGAATGAAGGGAGACCCTACCTTCATAGCGTGGTTGTGAAGAACAAAGGAGAAAGGCTTATAAACAAACTCTTTCCCGTCCTGACAACCCAGAGGAGGCACTCATGAGGCCACAGCTACGGCTCATCCTTCAGGGGCAGTGGTAGTTCAGTGGGGAAATTCTCCTCTTCCATGCAGGTGACCACGGTTCAATACCCGGCTAATGTACCTCCTGCCCAGCCACAGCCCTTCTGCTGGCAGAGGCTTGCATGTTGCTATGATGTTAATAGGTCAGTGGAACTTCCAGACTAAGACAGACTAGGAAGTAGGCCTGGCGATCTACTTCTGTAAATCCCCCCTAAAGACCCTATGCATCGCAGTAGCTGAATGTGCAAACGGCAGGACTGTCCTTGTGTGCCTGGCATTGATTTCCCTGAGGTGGGGGCCGGCCTGACAGAATTGAACAATAGCTAGTAGTACTGTAAGCCCTCTTTCTTTAAGAAAGGCGACTTCATTCGATTTAATTCTTTCTCTCTAAAAGAAATGTCAGCCGGCCCATCCTGAGAGCCAATTGTGAGGTTACAATCATGCATCAGGCCCCTCCAAAGCTGAAGCCACCTCCCCGGGCCTCGTCTTCCTTCCTGGATGCAGCTCGGTGCCTTAACCAAAGTGGACATTAATACCTCCTTGCAGAATTGATATTTATCCCTAAACACAATCTGGCTCGCAACCAAGCTTGTTAACCTGCTTTCCACCAAAGAACTGAGTGGCCTAACATGTTTAGATTCCAGCCATAGGTAGAGATGTGTCCATTCAAGTTGCCCAGAAAACAAAAAACTAAACTCACTGCCAACAAGTCGATTCTGTCTCAGAGGGACCCTGTAGGACAGGGTAGAACGGCCCCTCTGTGGGTTTTCAAGGCTGTAAGCCTTCATGGTAGTAGAAGACTCAATCCTTCTGTGGAGTAGCTGGTGGTTCTGAACTGCTGACCTTGTGGTTAGCAGCCCAAGGCATTAACCCACTCTGCCACCAGGAGGTTTGAACTTGCTGGTGCTGCATGTTTCCTGCCCCAGCCTGGGCTCCTGTCCCTGAGGTCAGGCATCATCTGAGTCGCCTGTGGGGTTGTGACGCTGGACATAGACCCGATGACCGTGATCACTGCCTGGCAGCATCGCTACTGGGAAGGCCCAGCCTAGCCTGTGACCAGCAGGAAGATGTCTCCGGCTAGTGCCCAGAAGGCAAGCACCGCCCGCCACATGGCCTTAGCACACGGAGGTGAACCGAGTCAGGTCGGACGAGGAAGGGACCGGTCTCGGCTGACATGCCGATGCTCTTGGACATGGGATGCAGTGAATTAAGCATTAGGCTGCTGAAGGAGAGGTTGATGGTTCAAACCCACCTCCTCCTGGGGGGGGGGAGAGGGAGAGACTCTTCTGTGAAGAATTAAAGCCTCAGAAACCCAGTGGAGCCATTCTGCCCTGTCCTGTCCCCGTGGTGTGGCTTGGTGGCCTGGCTTGGGCCCAGGCTGGAACGCAGGTTATATGCTTGGATTTCCAGCAGCGTCCTCCTTGAAGCTGCCTCTCCTGGTGACCTTGCCTTCGCTACGATCCTTACCTTTCTCTGTGCTCCCGGCTGTGAGCAGTGAGAAACGGGGCAGGCACTCGGGCCATCTCTGTCTTGGTTCCTTTCTCTCCATCTCCCCCATAGGCAGAGTCCCGTAACCGTCTGTGGGTGCTCCCTGGGCCGGCGGTGCCTTGTTGTCTGATGCCCACTCCACAGCTGCCACATAGACAGTGCCTGTCAGAGGCAAGATGAGGCCCAGCAAGGTAATAAACCTGCCAGGAGAAAAGCCACCCAGTGACCCAGCTTGTCCTCCCGGCAGACACCAGAGCAAGATGCAGAGAGAACCACCAGCCACACATGCCTGCACCCAGAGCCCCTGCCAGGGTCGGGGAACGTACAAAGCCTTGGGATGGCCTTCGGAGACAGAATCGCGAAGGAAAGCCCATGGGAAAAGATGGGGCAATTTCTCTACAGGCCAAATGCTGGCTGTACATAATTAATAATAATTACATACAAAGAAGAAAGACAGCCCAAACCAGGATACACCAACAAGACAGACAGACAAAACACTGAGGAAAGTATCTGTTGCTGGAGCAGCCAGGGATTGGCCTTGCCCACCTAGAAAGTGCGCTTGCAAACTCAGTGACAACCATCCCACCCCACGCAGAGAAGAGGGTGACAAGAGACCGGTTACCGCCCTGAGCAGGCAGCCCTGGGCAGACTCACGGGACGTCTGGAGCCCCAGTTTTAAAAAATAATAATAATCCAGGCAGATAAATCAGGAGAGAAAGATCTCCCAATCAATTGCCAATGCGTTGGGATTGACTTGATAGCAGGGAGTTTAGTTTTATTTCTGTTTCCATGAAATCAGAGTTTTATAAATGTCAGTCATTTGACTGCATTGGATGTATAAAATATATTTAAGATTGGGCCCTGATTCACAGAGGTATCTAACGTTTGATGCCGGGAGGGGGGGTGAGGGGGAGAGGAAGTGGACCCCAGCATTTCCTAGTGAGGGCAGGGAAAGTGTCTTTCCAGGAAAACCATCACCGAAGGCATCAGGAGTGACGAGCAGCAGCTCTCTGTCCAGAGGCACCTGGTGAACAGGGCCAGGGGCCCCGGGGATATGTGTTGGGCTCCTAACCACCAGCTCAGCAGTTCAAAACCACCAGCCGCCCCACATGGGAAAGAGGAGGCTTCCTACATCCCTGAAGAGTTAGCCTTGGGAGCCCAAAGGAGCCATCCTGCTCACTCCTAGAAAGTTGCTGTGCATCGGAATCGGCAGTGAATTTTTTCCGGAAGGCACCTGCTGGCATAGTGAGTAATATATTTGGCTGCCAGCCACAGTCAGCAGTTTGAACACACTAGTAGGCCCGAGGGAGGAAGACAGAACCCACTGGAGGGCAGTGGGCCTGGCTTGGTGGCCTGGGCTGGACACACACTGGACCCCAGGTCTATAGGCATGGCTTTCCAGCTGTCTTTCCAGCTGTGTCCTCCCCGGACAATTCGAGGGCAGGCAAGCCCTGTGACACTAGAGGTTACGGGCCAGGCTGTAACCATGCTCAGTGACTCCCCGGGGAAGAAGCAGCAGCCGTCTGCTCCTCCGAAACCCTTCACAGCATGGCTTCGGTCGCATGGACAAGGGGGCGGCCAGTTTGGCTTTGGCTTAAAGGGTCACTCCGAGATGCTGCAGTGTGTGGGGGGGAACTCTGCAGTGGTCACAGATTCACGAGCCTGAGGGACGGGAGGGACGGGGTGGGATCCGTCTCTCCATATCTGGAAATCCATTCCCCCGCCCCCAGGTCCCGAGGCATTTCCTTCTGCAGACACGCAGCCTGTCAGCCTGGTCTCACTCCGTGAGTGACAAGCAAAGGGAGCCACTCACTTTAAAACACAGGGAAAAGTTGCAAGCTCGAGTGTTGGCATTACACTTCCATCTACCACACGGAAGACAACCACCCCCACAAAGGGGGTGGGTGGTGAATGGAAGATCATCAACAGCCCCCCTACCCTGCCCGCCCCCCTCCCCCCAGCAGGTACCCCGAGGGCCATACTCACAGACACACGGCAGCAAACGTGTCCAGCGGGAAGTTCCCAACAGCACACTGGGCCACGAGCTCTCCAGAGGAAGAGGAGGACTTCATCTTGAAGAAGGGCAGGGATGGAGCCCCAAAGGAGGCATTTCTGAATCTTAAAACCCCTGCAGGAGAAGGACGCACACGCACATATAGGTGAGCAATACCTGGCATTGCAACAACGCTTCCCATCTTCTCCAGGGTTTTCATATCTGTTCTTTCTAAACAAGACGTTGACATGGCACCGGGAAGTGGGCTTCTAATATATTTGTTTTACCGAAAAACAAAAGCAAAAACCAAACCAAACCCATTGATGTTAAGTCAATGTTGACTCACAGCGACTCTCTACAACCTTTCAGAGACTATAAATGTTTATGGAGGCAGACAGTTTCTTCTTTCTCCGGAGAAGTAGCTGGTGGTTTTGAACAACTGACCCTCTGGTTAGCAGCCCAATGCTTACCCAGCGGTACCACCAACGCCCAAGGATGTGGACACTGGGAGAAACGCTCGTGGCCGTCACCTTTATCCACAGACCTCTGGGCGGTCAACCCATCTTTGCTCCTCCCTGTACACTACAGGGTAAGGAGCCCTGGTGGCATGGTGGGTAAGGGGTTGAACTGCTAACGGCAAGGTCCGTAGTTCAAACCCACCAGCCACTCCACTAGAGAAAGATGAGGCTGTGTGCTCTGGGAAAGATTTACAGTGTTGCAAACCCAAAGGGGGCATTTCCGCTCTGCCCTGTCAGTTCACTGTGAGTCCAATGGACTTGGTGGCAGTGAATGAGGTAGAGAGCGAACCAAGGTCTTCTTGGCCGGGTGTGGCCAGCCTCCAACCATGTATTGCTCAGGGTAAGCACAGTTGATGGAAAGCAGTCTCAGTGCGATGTTGTGAAAGTGGGTTGTCTGCATCTGTTTTGGGGGGGGGGGTGGAATTCTGGCAACATTCCATCAAAAATATTTGAAGAGGAGCTGACAAATTCTGGCTACAAGGGGACCTTGCTCCCTGGGTGGAACAGCTCTGTTCCCCGCCCCCACCCACCACCCACCTCCATTGCCTCGGTGTGGAAGCTGGAAGAATTCCTTAGTGAGGCAATCCAAATTGCACTCATATATCTGCCCAGGCCAGCCTCTCTGACCTTCTTCTTTCTAGTCCCTCCAAGAGATTCATCATCCTGGTCTTTGTCTAACGCTGCTTTCCCCAAAATCATTCTCTGGTGCTGACAGTTTGTTCTCACTTCAATTCCAGGCTGCTGGAGCTCAGCGGGAGACAGGGAGCTAGGCTAACTGATAAAGCTCTCGAGTCGTGAAGAAAGTGGGCCCATTAGAGTGAGGGAGTGGTTGTTTATTCACTCAAACTCTCCCTTCATAACCAGCCTGCAAAGTTCACTTGGATTCTAGTATCTTTGTGGCTTTTCCAACCAGAATTGAAATTAGAATCGGATGTATAACGCTCTTTTTTAATAAACAGCACATAAAATATGTGGCTAGCGAGCATGCAAATATCGCCGAGCGTGTGGGGACCAGCGAGCATTCAGAAGGCAATGTGCGATGATTGGAAGCAAGCTGCACTGCCAACCCCGAGAGGAAAGGCGTGGGATGGAGAGGCAGGGTCGCTTTGCTGGGAACGGGCGGCATGAAAATAAGAGACCCGGTTGCACCATGAGTTTAGGTTCAAAAACACTTGCTCTGAGCACATTGCAAGATCAAGGACGGTAACCGATCCAGTCCCCACGTGCCCTAAAATGGATTCAGGGTGCCTAGCAACCACCTAAGTGCACAAGACACACCAAAAGTTGGTGAGAATGATCTAATTTCCATGGGGCAGCATCAGAAGAGAGAGCATTGGGAAAGGGTCTCCCAGGAAGGGCCCGGAAAGCTGGTGACATAAGTCTCTAAGGAGATGGCATCAAAGCACACGCTGGGCTTCAGGGTCTGTTGGTCACAGGGCCGCTCAGGACAGCCCCGTCTAAAACTCGGCCTCCAACATGGCCCTGGGAGGAGGGGGGCTACCCACTGGGCTGAGAACTGCAAGGTCGGCAGTTGGAAACCACCAGCTTGTTTTTCAGGGCTCAGATGAGGCTTTCTACTCTTATAAAACGTTCCAGTCTGAGAAACCCACAGGGACAATTCTACCCTGTCCTATCGGGTCACTAGGAGTCAGAATTGACTCGGTGGCAGTGAGTTCTGAGTGTGAACCAGGCCCTAGAGTCCCTGCTCCTCGAAGCAGGCTACACAAAGATGGTTTCCAACAGAGCCCGATGCCCAGGGCAGAGCATTCTCCACCAAGACGCTACCTGGGGTAGTGTTTGACAGGAAGGGGAATCCACGGAGCCAGCCCCTTGAAGGGTGAAGGTTCAAGAGACAAATGGCCTGGGGTCAAAGGCAAATGTCCTGGGTCACCTTACTTCCAGGATCCCAGAACTATGGATCCTGGGGAAGTTGGAATGGCTTTGCCAGTGGGCAGCCATGGAAAGCTCGAGCCTGTCAGGGCTGCACAGTCCTCGCCTCCGTATATGGATCACAGGGCTGGGAGGTGCCAACCGGAACCAAACACTGGCCTCTTAACACTAATCCGCTACAGCACATTATTTCCCACAGTGTGGTTCCGGTGGCCATCTGGACTTGGCAGCTGTCAGGTTTCCACACTTGGGCCACAGCAGGAAGCGTGGAGACCTGACATCGTCTGGCCCGTGCATCCTGCCTCCTTCTGGCAGCCCCATCCAACAGCTGTGACCCAGCACAGCCCTCAAGAGTCGGCTACGGCGCCCTCCCTACTGTAGTCTCCTCTCTATTGAAGCGACCTCTCCCTTGCTGAGCTAAAAATAAAATACCGTTGCCAATACCGTTGCCCATGGTGGCCTCTGTGTCAGAGCGGGACGCTGCTCCGCTCGGTCTGCGATGACTCATTTCCTGGAAGCAGATCCCCAGGCCTTCCCAGGTGCCTTGGTGTGGACTCCAACCTCTTCTGGAAGCCCAGAGACACGTTTCCTACCCACTCCCTCCTAGCCTTCCACTCCCTCTCTCCTAGACTTGTCAGGATGGAAACTTCCAGAAGGAACTGCCTTGATGGGTGATGCCTCAAGCTTTAGTAGAGAGACAGTCGTGTCCCTGGGGACTGTTGGGCACCTACCCAGCTGAGATACCCCGGTCACATCGTCCTCCGTGCAGGAGTCAGGGACACACAGGCCCACGAAGTAGTCGGCGTCCTCCTGTGAAACACAAGGTCACACGCTGTTTTACTTTAGCACACAGTCGGTCGGGCTAAGGGCGCCTCAGCAGTCCATGCAGGTCTGGAAGGTGTTGAAAAAAGATACATTTTCCGACTTCTCCGGCGATGGCTTTTCCTGTGACAGAGTGGTTCGAGTGGATTGACAGAACACCACACTCACTCGTATTTCAACAAAAATGGGCTCCCAGGTGAAATGCGGCTGATGACTTAAAAACAGCTGCCACCGGTGCACCTCGTTCCCTTGTTAGTGGTCACTGGGAGCCGGCTTCTGTCTGTCTGCTGAGCAGATAATCTGAGAAGCTGGACTAGATGAAGACGAACCAGGCCTCAGGATGGGAGGAACACTCACTGGCAACCTGTGACAGGCAGGTGACAC